>NC_079904.1:8128737-8306622 GCF_024868665.1 Triplophysa rosa | reverse complement strand
TCACTTGATATTGATAAGGCACTTTATATTTTCATTGTGTATCAGTTAAGATAAGTGATGCATGCAGTTTTTTATAGTCTGATTTCTGATGTGTTGCTTTTCCTCTAGATAAAGAAGGAGCAAAGAAGCTGGGAACAATTCTTGCCTTTGCCACTGGAGCCAATATTGTTCCACCAATAGGATTTTCCCCTAACCCTTCAATTGAATTTCTCCACCAAGAACATGATGGAACCACCTCTAAACTGCCCATTGCAAACACCTGCATCAATTGTTTAAAGTTACCACTGCACACCACCTACACCGCCTTTCAAGAAAACATGGACTTTGCACTGGGCAATACCCATGGTTTTGGCATAGAATAATTAATGGGCAGGCCTCCATTTCAATATTTTGTCAAGTTCACACACAGATAAATAAATGTAAGTCAGCATTTAATTTCAAAACAGTTATTGACTCATGTTTCTGTGTGGGTATTGTTCCACGGTGTTTTGTTCTAAAATACATTTTTATTGTTAGTAATAAATTATTAACAACATCTGACTTGTTACAGTTCAGATGTTTAGAAAGTTCAGTGAAGGTGACCTATTGCAGACTTAAGTGGATTTAGCGCTGTATTTGTAGCCATTACTGTATGTTGCCAGTACTCTTGACTACAAACAGAATTTGTTTCCAACAAGTTAATTGGGAAATAGTTCCACTTTTAATTAACTTTTGATGCTTTAATGTAACTGGTTTAATATTTAAATTAGTTTGCTTTCTTTTTGTTTTGTAGCTTGAAATTTGTGTCTGCTTTTGTTGTGATTTCGAGACTCCTTTTTGCATGGACAATTAATGGACCAACACACTTTTGAGTTGTGGTTTTAGGAAATTCCTGATTAAGTTGTATTTTTGTTATAAAATTCTCAACGACCAGTTATTGTAAACAAGTCAAGCTTTAATAAAATGGTTTCACACTGTTTCACATGTGTTTCAATATTTTTTTACTTTTATTTTTTTTACATTTATAGAAACACAGATGTAAAATGTAAACATGAGTTTTCAGCTCACAGGAAAACATCGATAAAGGTGTCAACAACCCATTAACACAGCAAAAATCCTTGAAATGGATAAACTGCAACTATAAACTTAAAGCAATGACAATCTGTGTAATTATGTACTATCACAAAGCTTGCCAATGGAATGTGTTCTTCATTTTGTGAAGAAAACCATATTCATTTAGGATGCCTTGAGGGTGAGTAAAACACGGGGAAATTTTGATTTGCTAGTAAAGTATCCCTTTAACATGGGTATGAATTTAGGACGGCCTCTCATCTAGAAAATGTACAAGGTTGCAAAACAAATCTATACCATGATTTCCATCATCTTCAAATGGATCAAACATCTGCGGAAGGGTATTAATTGTTGTGTCACCTGTGGTAAAGGTAATTGGTGGAACAACAACATTACTATTTGTCTGTGATTCTGAGAGTGTTATGTTGTCATCAATAGCAGAACCACTGTTTGTGTCATAAATGCCATTTATACTTGGGTTATGCATTCCTGCATTGTTGACTATGCCCGTTTGCCACAGCTGAAGAGGAGTTTGCCCCCCTTGAGTTGAAAGACCATGGTTATTCCACTGGTTCTGAAATTCAGTGGCACTTCTTTGAATTCGTGGCAAATAAATATAATGAAGACAAAATAAATGGAGCTCATTAAGTGAATCTAACACACCATGTTCCTCCATGAAGTTGAAAAGATTAACAAAATGAAAAGACACTACACGATTTAGCTCTGCCCATAATCTCTCAATTCTTTGATTATGCACTGACCTGCCAGTTATTACACTCCGTCTGTTTAATCCTCTCCTATGAAGCATGAAACGGGCAACACCAGTGTTTTCAAGTCCATGATCACATCTCACCCTAGACGGTATTCCAAAGTTCTGAACACCAGCAATGAATAGAGACAAAACACTAGAGGCTCTGTTGTTATCTAGACAAGCAAGGTAGATAATGGCTCGACTGAAACCATCAACACAGCCGTGGAACACCATCCTCCATCTCACAAGTTTGTGGTTTCCATCTATGTGCCTAAGAGAAATTGAAATCAGAGTCAATAATGTGTGGTAAAAGTATTATAAGGGGTTATACAACAATACTTTGAACATTAAAATAACTTTATTATGAGCTCTCCTGATTTTGATGCAAAATCCATTTTGCTGTAGACTTCAAATTTAGAATGTAGCACTTATACTTGTAAATAAGTGTTTTTACTTGGACTACGGGATTTAATTTAATCACCCCACAATTATTATCTGTCATTTACAACTATAATAATAATATTGGAAGCACTTACTATAAAAAGGTGCATTAAATTTGTGTTAATTAATTTACCCTTAGTTGATTTGTTGGGAATTTACTCACCATAACTGATTTGGAGCTGGAACACTGTAAATTCGTCGACGTATTGTATGGCGTCTTCTGAATGACCGTCCAATAGGGTCAACTTCTTGCAGACTCTGTCTAACACGCCACCTTTGAAGTCGTAACTGACGTGACCTCAAGCTCCCATGTACATATTGTTCACCTGCATTTGTCGTAGACTGAAGAATTTCACCAACAACTCTGTTCAGGTTGTCATCTGATATTGTTGCATACATCAGTGGCTGAACACCCAGCCGCTGTCTATGCCTGTAGAGAGTCCGACAGCTTACCCCTAAGCATGTAGCAATGCTTTGCCAGTTCATTCCCAGGGATACCAAATGAGAAATTTGCTCTTTTGAAATGCTGTATCGAGGTCTGCCCTGATGTCCAGTAATGACATGCGGAGGCAACAGGACATAACTGGTCTCAGACCTGGTTCTTTGTCTGGATTCATAAGCAGTCAGCACTAAATTAAGACATCTATATAAGGACTCTAATGTATTTACCGTTGCTCTATTTCTTGGATCCTCAACAGATCTTGAGACGGTCAAAAATCCAGATAGGGTTTGAATGTGATCACAAAGTTCTCTGTACAGCCTCTCATGAACGAATGAATCTGCTCCTCTCTGCATTTGTTCAATACATTCCACCATATTATTTAAATAAAGTCTAATGTCATTTTCATTGCTACTTACTCCCAAAATAAAAAAATGTAGTTGAAAAGACAACAGGATGACTTTGAATAGCATCATTTTGTATGTATTTTCAGTAAGTCTAGCATATGTATTTCCTGGTTTTAGAGTGACTTCCTGCTTACAGAGGAAGTAACGGATACCCCCACCCCAGAAAAAGTCTATACATATGTGAAGGCATGCAAGAAAATGGAAATATATATGAATGCAAAAGGAGAATATGAGTGTTTGACAGTAGAAATGTATGCGTGCGAAAGAAGAATGTGAGTGTGTGCGAGAAAAAATGTGAGTGTGTGAGAGGAAAGTTGTATAAATGTGAGCGTTAAAATGTGTGAGTGTGAGAGAAGGGAAGGTGGTGCAGAGAAAGGCAGTGGCCATTAACCCCCACGTGAACAGCTTCATGCAGTCCCTGATGGAGTTTGAATGGAAGACTTCAAACTAAAGGCCAGTGGTCTATCTGCCACAGTTTAATGCATTACTGTTCAGTCCTTTATGAAATTGGAGTAGAATATTCAAAACTATGTGCAAGTGTTCTCTTTACCTCAGTTAAATATGTTACAGTTTAGTCGTTGATGAACTTTGAATAGAAAATGTCAAACTGCGGGCCAGTGTTCTCTTTGCGAGATTTAAATGTTACAGTTTAGTCCTTGATGAAGTTTAAATGGAACATTTTAAACTACAGACCAGTGTTCTCTTAGCCAGAGTTAAATGACACCTGTTACTTTGTTGCTATTGTTTCTTTTGATGTGTAATGTTTAAATTTCTAGTCACTTAAATGTTGTAATATATACATAGTCGTTATTCAGTTTTTATTAATATAATACATAATACTTCAATACCGTTTCAAATGTTTAATTTTTAAAAAATATTTTAATGCTTTTTGTTTCAATGAAATGATTCAATAAAAAATATGTTTGATGCAAACATTGCTTGGATTGCCTTTTGATTCATAATGTCAAGTATAGCAGTTTTGTAATATGAATAACTAATAAAGTAATTATTGCCAAAAAGTATTAAATAGTAATAATGTGTCAATATAGGTATTACAGTAAATTACAGTATAATACAAATACAGTAAAAATAGACAAATTACAAAATATTGTAAAAATACAGTAAAGTACTGTTTTGTAGCTATACAGTAATATTTTTTGTACTGTAAAATGTATTACAGTACAGCACTGTAAATAAAAATACAGTAACTTGCTGGCAACCGTGCTGCCAGTAACTTACTGTAAAAATACAAGGAAATTGTTAACAGTGTAGCCAAAAAGATACTTAAGTAAAGTAACTGAGTACATTTACTCCAATACTTTACACCACTGATGTATGAACAGTATTTTGTGTTGGGGTGTGGATAATATACACAACCCCTACACGACAATAGGCTACAAGAATAATCCGGTGGTCTCCATTCTACTAAAACTCAATGTTTAGAGCATTAAGGGAAAGCCCGGACAGACACAAAAGCACTCTGTAAAACCTAAATCACTCTTAATGTTCTCTTGAATGGCCATTGATTTTGTCCTCGGGTTAAGCTCTCTTGAAGCTGTGATCATCAGGACTCCACAAGGCCTTTGTAATAGGTGAGAAACACAGAAAATGTTACATTGAACGAGGCATCTACTGTATATCAGTCCAGTTAACTGAAATTGCCTGTTAGTTAACAAATTTTATATTAGGTTTTATATATTGCTTGTAATTTTTCGATGGGTCTGATTGAGAAACACATTGTGCTATCTGGGAAACAGAATCTTACTTAACTGGTCAAACATGTGTTTTCAACACATGCTCCACAAAACTAATTTTATTTGTTGGTAAATTTTGTGATTGAGTTGGCAGTACCTACACCTCAAGACTCTAGTGATTCAAGCTTCCGTTCTGATTATTCATGATTAGGTAAGCATTCATTAAATTTTTAGACATGAGCAGGAAAAAAGATCCTGTTTAAAGGAATAATTGAAAAACGTACAGCTTTCCTGTGGCTAAGTGGTTTGAACATGGCACTAGCAATGCCAAGGTCATGGGTTCGATCCCAGGGGAATGCATATAGTCAAAAAAAAAGTATAATACAATGCAATTTAAGTCGCGTTGGATAAAAGCGTCTGCCAATGCATAAATGTAAATGTACATCAATACAGGTGACTATTTATCTATGCTGATATTGTGCTGTTTGTTTGATATACAAAAGACACAAAAGTTGGCATGACAACAATCTATACCAACTGCACATTATCTAGGGAGCACGTGCTAAATCGCTTTCAGACGAGACAGAAAAGAGAGGAACACATAACTGGATCAATGCAGATAAAGAGTCATAATTTCACTTCAGCTCCATGACATGAAAAGTTAATTATATCCATGTAACAATCTAACAGCCCCAGACCTGCTTAATTATTTCCATAAGTCACCGGCAGGACTTCAGCTCTGTGATATAAAAAAAGAACAAAGGATGACAACAGTTCTGACAACTTCAGATTAATTCATTCAGCCCTTTGCTGTCTGCATGACCACACTCATATATCATGAGTGGTGCTTTGCAGACAAGCATATAAGAGGTTAACGGGTAGGTGGGGTTATATGACACAATAAATTAACATTTCCTATATGCTAAGAGCGAGTTTAAGGTCAACCAATCAATTACTAATAGCCACTGTCAGACTACTGTTGTGTTCAATGGACCTTGGCAAAAACTGCACCCTGTGCTTCTATTAGACTACAGATAAAAATACAAACATCTATATACTGTAAATCAGTGGTTATAAAACTTTTTGTGGCCCCCCCAAATAAAGATTTATATCTTAGAATTATAATTAAACCAAAAACATATTCAGTTATACAATGCTGGAACATCAAATCTTTTGGTTGGTGGTCTTATTTTTCTGATGTTCTATTACATAAAATCTATGATGAATTTCTATATTTCATAAAATGCCACAGAATCTGTGGCCCCCCTGGATCCATCTTGGTAACCCCCCGTTTGAGAACCACTGCTGTAAACAATACAACATTTAGGACTCCCTCTGATTCTCTTTTTGTCTTTCATAAACACTTGAAACTGAATCAAATACGTTGAGAGAAACCCAAAATGCACAACTGGCTTTTGATGCAATAATGTGCGTCTTTAACAACCCTCAAGTGCTCACCATACACCCAAACACACTCTTAGCTATCTCAATGGGAACAAACCACAGACTTACTATTTTCATATATTGTTAACATCTAAAAGAAAACCTTTAAAAAAGTTTTTGCCCTAAAAATCAATTTTCCAAATTAGGGCATCCAGAAAGTCCCTAAAGGGAGGTTTTTTCAGATGTAGCTCACTTTTGGGGACAATTCAGTCCCCGAAATATAGCTATTTATAAATGACACACGCATACTGACACGCACACCTCTGAAACCTTTTTGCAAAATGCGACATAAAAGTCTTGTCTGCGTTCACTAAAACAAATAATCAATCTCCCGATGCCCTGCTGTTCTCATGAATTCAGAACGACTCCTTCCTTAATATTTCCCTCACTGAATGAAAAATGAATGACATTCCACCTTAACTTCAAAGTAATGTATTACCAATAAGTCATTTCTCATATTAAGTGAATCGGAAATGAATCCCTCCTGAGTGATTCTCTTTGATAAATCATGAAAGATACAAGACAGCATTGCTTCATAAATTATAACACGGCAACTGTGGATTCTGCGGAGCATGTGCAGTGCTTGAACATGATTTCTAACAAGAAATAACAGATCACTTTCGAGTGGTCAGAAGAACAAATTTCTGCTAATATAACCTCTTAGTCGCAGTTAGACCAAAAAAAAATGATTCACTTGTATCACTGGAATGATATTTTGATATTCTGGCATTCTGAAAACTTGTTTACAGTAATAAAAACAAAAGATTGAAGTATGAACATTGTGCAAACAGACAAACAACCTTCCATTAAAATGATCTGTTAGTTAACCTGCTAACACAAACACTGCCATTAGATCATTTACAAGCATCTTTGGCAGTGGTCTTAAAGCGACATGGGGTGGCGGCGGCCATGTGAGAGGGAGAATGTACGTGTGTGAGAGGGAGAATGTACGTGTGTGAGAGGAGAATGTGAGTGTGTGAGAGTGCTAGAATGAATTTCGGCTTGAACGGCCCCTCATACGCGGGTGCGCGCATATGGCGGGCATTTATCATTGCTGGCAAACAATATGAGACATTTGCAGTTTTGATTGTATAGATATAGTATAATATCCACTTCATCCAATGCTCTTTGTGTTCTGCGTGTTCTTAAGTTTCGCGCTACGAGGAGTCAGTAATCCTGCTTCAGATGATTCAGATCGTGCTGCGAACTGAACAAATCATTTGAACTGATTCATTAGCCTATTCAAGTGGTTTTGCCCATTGTTCAATTAATGCTTTCAAAAGAATCGACTCAAAAGAATCGATCACTCGGGAATGCCCGTAAAAAGAGACAACAACCTTGAAATAAACAACGCGTTTTAAAAAGCATATTTTAAAATGAAGGAACGAAGGAACATCACGCAATGTAAGTTATGTAACGGAGTAAAAGTACAGATTTTCTATTACAAATTTACTCAAGTAAGAGTAAAATTACACACTTTTAATTTTACTTAAAAAGTACATATTTTCCAAAATGTTACTCAAGTAAATGTAACTAAGTAAATGTAGCGCGTTACTACCCACCTCTGCAACCATGTCTCAGAAGTACTCCATTAAAAGGTTGAAACTACATTTATACTGAAAAAGCCACTTCAGAAAGTCTGTCTTTTTTTCCAATTTAAGTATTATCTGAGAGAATGTGTTGAGTGAGGGAGGTAGAAAAAACACAGTATCAGACCCATTGAAACAATGATGTACATGGTAGGCTTGTTGCGATAGTCGTTGTCACTGGTGATACACAGTGTCCACCCGCCAACCAATTTCATCACTTGTACACCACGGCACCCACCGACCCCAACCGTCATTTGAATATTTATAGGAATAAATCACTTAGTTTAGTTAAAGACCAAACTACCGTTACGCGTCTGAACGCGGCTGCTGCATTCAGCGTAAGCGGAACAAGTGTTGCAGCAAAGATCAGCAGCAGGAGTTAGATTTTATTCATCATGTGAGAAGAGTGAAGTGCTGACTGACATGACGATGGCGGAGGCTTTTCTGTCAAAGAACATGTAGTAGAATATGTAAGCACTAGGGTTGGCTCGGTACCAAAATGCTGGCTTCGGTATGGTAGCAAAATCTAATACCGGTAATATCGGTACCACATCGGTACCATAGGTGATCAATAACCAGCCCAGCCAAGTAAATTATTTGGAAAAAATAGTAAGAAGACTACATGAAACTGCTGTAAATGCTTTTTCATCATAATCCCACAAATATGAACAATTAAATTTTGACCAACAATTAAATGTTTCAAGTAGGTCTATTTAACAGTACCATTCAAGATGAAAACTGAATGATCAATAAAAATAAAACCGTCTTCACTGTATAAAATAAATATGCAATGACTCTAAATAAAGTTACAAAAGTTTCATTTTCTCTTTAATAAGTGAAACAGATTTATTAGGTTACTGTCACTTTAAGGCAAACTCTTTTTTGATGTGGACATACATTTAAAACACAACGGACTGTGCTTATGTGAACCTTTTGTGTTTTTGATATAACAGAGTGTGTATTTGACAGTATAAGAACATATACAAGACGCGAAAGTGAACTTCATGATGATTAGTAAGCTACCTGAGATGTCTGGAACAGAGATAACGTTATATATGCTATGTATGCTGTTAAAGGGGGATGTACAGACGCATCAGAGCATGTAGAATATACGTTACACTGTAAAACAATCTAACGATTTCTCTGCAAAAGTAGAAAGAGCCGAATTCGTAATAAATCACTCACAGTGTCTCAGTTTAAATGGTCGCAAAAGTGCTTGTAGATCGATTCATCTTGTTCTTCTATGTTGCCGGTTCTGCGTCAGTTCTGTGGCATACTGCCGCATAGCGGTGACTGGTGAGCTTTGGAACAGCAGTGTTTCAAGTACCGAAACAAGCTAAATCTGGTATTCAACCATTTGAAATCTAACATGTACCGGTACATTTCCAGAACCGGTTTACAGTGCAACACTAGTAAGCAATGCCATCAAGAGCCGGTTACGTTTCAATTTTATTTTTGTTCTAATTTTAAAAAGCCGGTTCTTTGTCATTTATTTAACATAAAAGTTTTTCGTTCGGCTATTCCTTTCTTATTCGTTTCTTATCTATTTATTTAACATAACATAAACGTTTTTCGTTTTGTATTCCCTTTCTTATTCGTATCTTATTTATTTGTTTTTGCACAGTGTGTGCCGTGAATACTCGTTTTGCTAATATAGGCAACTTATTTAACGTAAAGGTTTTTTTTTTCGTTTCCTTTTTTTGCTTGATGTGTGTCGTTATTATTAGTTTTGTTAAAGGCAACCTGTCAGACGTTAAGGATTTTTATATTAGTTTCTTATTTTTGCATAGTGTGTGCAGCGGTTATTAGTTTTGTAAGGTCTGTGTTTAATATAAGCAAATGTCATTGTACTTTTTTGTAGTTTTGTGTTTTTCAGCCGCATCTACGACCACCCCACAGCAAACCCCCCACCCCCGGTGTCACCGGTACTACCGGTGTTTTTACATGTCTATAAACCGGTGGGACGATTTCATCACTGCCCCATCCCTACATGGTATTACATTGATCCACAAATCAATACCCCCCACACACCAACTAAAATGGGGTCTTAAGACAATCATAGACCCAAGACACTATAGTCACATATTGCACAGCATCCATCCATTCTCATTCTCTTATGTAGGGATCGCAGGGAATCAGCCTAGACAGGTGATCAGTGCATATCGCAATGATTTTAAGACAGCCCTGTACTATATGAACCACTGTCTAAAGCAACTACAGTTCAATATTATTCACCTGCTAGTAAAATAAAGTAGTGTATTTCAGTGTCTTCACCAAAATTGGAATAGAATCAGATAATGTTTTCTATTAGGAGGTAGAAATTCTTCTCAGAAGGCTGACTGAGTGTAAAAGGTTCAATAATTCATTACTAGCAAACACATTGAAATCTTTCTCTTTTACAAATTAAAATGAAACCAAATCTGTGTACATTTTTTGGAATTTTATTTACGGGGAAAATCTGCAAAACATACTTATCGCAGCTGTCCTTCTGAAACCTCGTAACTCCATATTTCGTGATTTTATATAAATCATTATTATTAGTCACCCTTTATGTTTCTCAAATATCTTTAAAAAAAAAGTATTAAAAAGTGCTTGTCAACTTTGACAACAAAGTATTTAATAATTTAAAAAGTACAATGTTTTTTTTTCCATTTCCTGAAAAACTGCGAATTTGGACATCCGAGGTTTCAGGAGGACAGCAGTGTTATGCCTGTAAATGTGAACTAAAATGAGAGGACTACGCCCATTGTTAACTAAAAACAAAATATTCCATAAATGAACATGCAAGCCATAAGCATGCGCAGAGCTTTGTGAATGACAGCTGTTCAAATTCAGCAAAAATCTTTAGAGCTTTCTGGAGACTTCTGCAGACACATATTCTCTAAGGGCCTCGTAATTGCTAAAACAAAACTTCAAAGTGCCAATAAAAAAAAGCACAGTGCCAACACAGTAAAACACTGCTAGACATAAGCCGAGAACGAAGTGCTAAAATGACCCCACAAAATGCCAAAAGAACTAGTGTTAATGAAAGTGTGCTAATTAGTGAAGTTGGAAAAATCTAATTTAATTACACCAGTTTAGCAGCAAGCTTATGGTCTTTAAACCACAGTGGCTAAAATTACAGCTGATGTGCTCACTGGACTGAAACAAAGAGTGCAACGCTGCAAAGCTGCTATCGGCAGACTTACCACCCTGCTGTGAAGAACTGGCAGATCTCACACACACATACACTTACCTACAACAGAAGAGAGAGAGGATATTGTTTGACATTCAGTCACCAATACACACATGTATTTATAAAAAGGGAAAAGGCAGGACCATAACAGTTACTTCTGTGTCATTCTTGTTTATAAATCCTATTATACAGTACAGCAATAAGATTTCCAACAAAAGTACAGTATTTGCAGACATGCACAAATCTATTAAACTCTCAACTTCCTCTGCTTTCATCGGCCACATGCCAACGGAAAACACACTTTTATTTCAGCACAATAGCAGGAAGGGACTAATTCCACAGTTAATCCAGACAGAACAGAGGCAGACACACGGCGGGCCGGAAGAGAGACGGACTCTCTCTCTCTCTTATCAGCTACACTATAACCAGAGACACGACAGCAATCAGCAGGGGGAAAGATTACCAGGACGATTTTCTTTCTGTCTATATCACAGGCCCATCCCACAAAAGGAAAAGAGAAATGGAATGTTTTGGAATGTCATTCTCTGTGGAAAAGAATTTAAATGCCAATCTGGATTCAAACCTATTCTTGTTTCTTCCGATAAGATGAAATTGTTCAAGTAAATGTACAACCTTACAAAATATTAAATAAGCTTAGTTCTATTTATTACAAAACAAAACAATTATTATTTTTTAAATGTAAATCCGTCCCACTAAAAATAATTTTACTGAATGATGAAACATTTTGATTATGGCCCATGTGACTGATGGGGAATGTGAAAAATGCAGCAGTTAAGTAATAAACCCCTGCCTCAATACATGTTTTTCAATTGTGTGAATACTAGGAATGAACAATGCACAAGAAACTGAAGAATTTTAAAGTCACTATTACTGGACACTGATGGGTGGTGAACACACGCAGGTCTGTGTTGAGGATTATCATTTTAGAAGCTGACACATTTGTAATAGTCTTCAGTGTTAGATGTAAGAACACAGTTGGTCTGCGCTCTCCTGCAGTGTGGATGAAGGCTTGTGAAGACATAGCACTGAAGACAGACACATTGATCAGTCAGTGCAGTGCTAACGTGTAAAGCATATTTAAAGCAGCATGGGGTTCCTGCAGAAAGAGCGGAAGAACCGTCTGGATCTCCACATCTCTCATTCTGATCAATAATTAAACAGCAGACGTCCACTAATGAGGACCTGATGCTATTTAGGAGATAACACGTCAGCTGTGAAGATCTATGGCCCTCATTCGTACAGATTTTTAAGATATTACATCCCATCTTTTATCCACCTTTCTAATCGTCCGTCATAGCTGAAACATTCCTTTATGTCCGCTTATTTCTTCTTTGTTCCATTGTTCAGTATTTTTCACTTTGAAGCCTGATTGATGGTGTTTTGCCTTTGTAATTTTTCCATCTTTTGTTTTAATTTTCTTATGTCCTTTAAAAAATTACAATGGTTAAATGTGTTAAAAACAAAGGGTAACATCCTCATTCTACCAATATTATATATGTATATGTAGCCGCAGAAAAAATAAGAGACCATTAAAATTTACAGGGCTCTACAGTAACTTTTTTTTTTTGGAGCACTTGTGCTCCTTAATTTAAACATTTAGAAGCACAGTCAAAAATTTAGGAGTAATTTGGCACTGTGAAGCATGCACAAAGTAGCCTATGGGAAAGCATGATAAACTAAGCTTATTGGTTATTATTGATTGTACCAAAAGGGCTGATGAATACTTCATTGTGATTGGCTATACAGTTATGCCAGACACACACCCTTCCAAACGACACCTGATAAAAAACACTCACACACAGTCGCACAGCCACAGACTAGGACATCACACCTCAGAACTGAAAGTTAAATTGAAAAGCAAAGCATACACGTAAGCATATTTTCCTTTCTCATAATGAGAAACGCAGCTCAGTTGACTAGCATGAAAAGCAGCCGATCGCAGTGCATAATGTCACGTAATCTACATGGAGGCACATTTGGAAGTCGTAGTTTTTTAATTTGATTGTATTTAAACTGGTTATGAGTTTAGATCGGATCAGTCGCACCAGTGCACCTAAATATTTTTTCACGGTCGCAAAGACTATTTTCCGGTCGCAGTGTAGAGCCCTGATTTAATTAGCATTTCTGGATGTATTGTGGCCACTCCAGTACAGTGTCTTTTAAATTTAAACAAAATCAAACCTCAGGAGTGACTATGAGCACTTTTCCAACATTGCGCCAAACCGTTCTAAGCACAGTTTGGAACGGTTACAGTTATGTTTCCCCGTGAGCCTGGTTCGACGTGGCACGATTACAAACTTTCTCGAGTTCTACGAACTCTCGGCTCAGAATGTTCAGCACGGTTGTCTAACCATGCTGAATCGTGCTAATAGAATGCGTGCAGAGACGTTATAGCTCAGTTTCTTGTGTTACCAAGGAAGCGTGCGACGCGATTGTGTTTACATTCTAAAGATTTATCTCATTTATCTCAAGAAGTCATTCCACCCTGCGGTGTAAAATGAAACCATTTACGTACCGGCTGGCATGGATCGGCACGCAGTGGAACAATTAAGCAACGAGAACGATTTGCCGTTTGGAGTCAGCAGCAAATTGCAATATAAAAGACTGACAGCATGACAAGACACATGAAGACTGTGATAAAGATTTATATCACATAAAAAATAATTTTTGAACAAATATTACTGTTGTATTGCTTAAAAGTAAATATGAACCTGTTTTCTATGAAGTATTTGAGGTCTGAACATGTACAGAGCATCTTGTCTGTTATTTTGACCTGTTTCTCCAGTTTTTATTTTCTGCAAATAAATGCAAATAGAAACAATATTTTTGTTTGAAATTTGGGAGAAATGTTGTAGTTCACAGAATTACGACTTCTCATCCCCTGATTCCAGATTAAATCGGAAGATAAAACATCAATAAGACTCTTCAAGGTGGAGAGTGACAAGAGCAGTAAGGACTCTTACTGATCTCATGCATCAACCTGCCGGCTCTCTTCCTCTTCCTCCATCAATATCTTTCTATTCCTTCTGTCCCCCATCAGACTAAAGCTTAATGCTGTTCGTTAATCATAGCACAGTCCTGTCTGTAAAGCCAGTCTGTCACAAACATATTCTGCTCTATAACCGAGCTGAACTGAAACACGTGTGGTACGTAATGGAACAGTTACAATACCTCAGACATGATTAATAAAGAGAGATAATACACTAGACAGGCTGTCTCTGTAATTTCCCCAAAGCTCATTTCCTGATAAAGATGAGTGGGTCATTGATGACTGTTATATGTGGGCGATGCTACCCTTTCTATGCCTTACACCTGCTGTAAACAAATATTTTCTGAGAAAGACTCAGGAAATCTATGAATAATTACTATTTTTAGCTCCAAATTCAGCTTGAAAGAATCACAGATGTTTTCCAATGGATAAACCGGTTTAATTTCTGAATGTATATATAAATAATAGACTGAAATACTGCCCTACATTTGATTATGGTCAGGCTCGTAAAAACCAGTTTCAACCCTTGTGGGAATGAATGTGCTGATGTCTAAAGTAGGGGTGGGCGGAATGGCCAAAATTCTATTTCACAGAATGAATCATTTTATTTCACGGTAACGATATATTTCACGGTAACAATCTCCCATTAAAATTCTATATCTTATACCTCATTTTTCTTAGATTGATTTACTTTATTTATTACATTTCATTTAAATTCTCACCATAGTTATGTTGGCAAGTTATGATTAAATGTACAGGTTAAGTTCTGATAATCACATTTATTTATATTTATCTTCTGGCTATATCATATGTATACAGTAGGAAGATGGACAACATGAATTACAATGAAGTATGAATATATGCACAAACAATGAGAGTACATGTATATGACTGGTATTATAAACTGGTGTTCATGGTGTCTGTACTGTAGGTCTTCATCGCTCTTTACTCTTTATCAGATGCGCATTTTTAGTGTGTTACGACTCTCACGCATTTCATTGCACTGCTAGCCTCTGATGACTACACACCACATGCGTCTCCCAAAACAGGGGTAAGCGGCGCGTCATATCAAAGCGCTCACGTTATCGCCTCTAGTTATACTTTATTAAAACTATTAACAGCTTTACAAAGCGATCCGACTTCTGAAATACGTGGTGAGAATGAGCGTTTTTATATGCACGCGCAGATCCCTGCACTAGCACTGCGGTGAGAGAGAAAGCGGTGGACTAGAGCGGATCACAAAACTACAGACTGAAAGAACGTCAAATGAATATTTAATACGTTAATTTGTTGTTAAATTTTTCAGAATTATGCCCAACTTGCAGAGCGCCGAGTTAACCACGCCTACTTATTTACATTCCGCGGAATAGAAAAATCTCTTACTGTTGACATTTTATTCTGCAGTAACGCAATATTCTGTCATACCTCCCAACCCTAGTCTAAAGCCAAAAGCTGAACAGAAACATGTACAAGGTTGAAGCTTGTCTATGCAAGTTTTAGCTTGACCTGCAGTGTGTGCGGTACGACTGAGCTCCTGAGCTCCCTATTAAGACCGAATGATGATCATTTATTCATGTACGTCATTATTTATACCATCTATCAAAACTGTACAGTGTGTTTGAATCGAGGCTCATTAGAAAGAGTGAACGAGAGAGGGATGGAGAGACTGAAATGCTGTAAGTTTCATCACAGCCTCCCTTCTGTTCAAAAATCAGACTGCCAGAAGACGACACACAGAGCACCAATGAAAATTTATTTAATGACTCTTAACAAGCTTAAAACCAACAGAAGGGAACAATTAAAATTAAATTGCAGTTTAGTTGCACTGCCTGCATTTAATGTACAGTAGCAACAAGCTCACAAAGTTGTATATTTGTTCATTGTGGGTGGTTAAAAAAACAACACAAAATTGAATTCACCCCACAGACACAAACAAACAAATAACCCAAAAAATGTGTACTGTTCCACAAAAATTCCCAAATAAGAGGGAGATGTTAGGAAAAAAGCGAGAAAGAACAAAAGAAGTGCCAAGACATATGATAGTGGTCCAAGGTTTCCTAAAATACGTTGGTGTGGGAACACAGAGGTTATAAATTGTTTTCAATCTCGGTGACTGTGGCGTTTTGGCAAGGATATACACATGTTCACCCCAAGGCCTGACTGAAAAAGACCTCTTCAAGCTGAAGACATCAACAATAAACACCACTGCAATATCTCAGCTCTGAATTTGCTATGTGGGTTGCATGTCACACTGCAGACTTGCGCCTCAGGCCGCTAGAAACTCATCTTCACAAGCTTTCCTGCTTACTGTGAAGCATTCGTCTTGTGTTTGTGTGTGGGATAGTCTCAGGATGTTTCATTGCTGTGTGTTCCATGTTTTATCCAGGACCTCAAACATCTTGAGCTAATGACTAGGGCATCTATCACTGTAGCACAGGATCGACAGCACACCTCTGACATAAACCTAAAGATCTGTGATATAAAGGAAATCACATAAAATTTGGTTTTGTAAATGTCGTAAACTGTCACTATTGTCCTTGAACAACTATAAAGGCACATATCTGGTGTTGAATAGCCCAATCAATTTTACATTTCTATTTTCTTGAATAATTATCCAAAAAAGTTTGACGGAATTAAAAAAAACCTTGAATTATTCCTGTTTTTTCATTATAGCTTGTTAATATTGATATGAATATTTAACCTTTGGAATAAGTTTTAAATAGCACACAAGCATTTAAGGCTTAATAATACTACACATAATAATAAAAAGAAATGCTATTAGTGTGACAATCATATTTGACCTTGACAAAAAATAAAGTGAATGTCTGAATGAGAGACAATAATGTGAAACGCAAAGAGCCAAAAAAAGTTAGTTCCTGGCAGTAATACACATATTCCAGCAAAGCACTTTAAGTTTGATGTTATTGTATGCCATATGGTCATACTGTATGTGTTGGGTTTCTCCATTCAATCATTTGACTTGGAATAAAACAAAACATCACTCCATCTGTCCACTTTCGAATGAGATTAATGAAACACAGTAATGAAACCTGTCTGGTCTTCTAAGACATTCAGGTTTAGCAGATAAGAGAGGAGATAACAGAAAGAAAAATAGCAAATGAATGACCTAATGAACGGGCAAGCTTAGATCTTAAGCTTCTCGTCTGATCTTTCTGATGATCCATACTTTTCTAAATAAAACTCTCTGAAGAGACGTGTGTGTGTGTGTGTGTGCGTGTATGTGTGTGTGTGCGAGAGAGAGAGAGAGAGAGAGACTCCAGTACCAGACATGGAATGAAGCATAATGAGTAAGAATGCATGAACTCTCTTTCAAACCACATGATTTTCCAAAAGATTAAACATAAATCAACCTCATTCCCTTTTAAATGACATTGGAGGTGACCTTTGACCCATTCAGTGAAATATAAAAAAGAAAAGAATGAAGGCTCCATAATCGATTGCCTGAGGGAGTTTCTGGCATTTTGGCCTGCCCTCACCCGCCCGCTTTTCTCTCCATTTCTAATTCGCTCTCTTTTCAAAAGGTCAGAAATCTCAGCTTGTCTACGATGACTTCTCATGAAAAAGCAGATCAGGCCAAAGTCACACGGATCATTTTAAGGTCAAATGTTATCTAGGCTGCCAACCACATGAGAGACCAAGAGTGCTAACGGCTTAATCTATAAGCAAATAAACCTTCACCACAGCTAAACAAGGCCAGTCCTGACTAAACCTCTCAGATCTGTCTACTTCTCTATTAACACAATGACTTTGACATTAACTTCTACAGACTTTCCAAGATATAAAACAACAGAAAAAAACATTCACAAAAATGTTTTGGAGCACTATTTGGTACAATAATATTGTTGAGAATTTTGTATTTAATTCAATTGTTAATTCCAAAGAAAACAATGTTAAACACTAAATCATTTTATACTTGCATAATAATTTTTTGCAAAGAAACAGTCTTAATTCTGTTCAATTTCAGACACATCTTACAGACAACAGCCTAAAGAACAAACAACCATGAGCAATCACATTCACAACGGTTTACATTCTCTCCTTTAAAAAAGGCCACTGACCCTCACAGGGCTGATGTGTCAACCCCTAGCTGTCAAAACACACTGCCAACCAGTCACGCAATGTAAAGTGACATCCAGTGTCATTGAACACACAGATGAGGTTGACAGGTTTTTGTATACCAGCTAACAAAAACAATGCTGCTAATATTACTGCCTCAAAACACTTTTTTAATACTCATATTTTTAAGAACGACCTTCATTAAAAGCTTTGAAACTTAAAATATGAGCCACTGCTTTGAAAAGCTATAAATATGAAGAATGTGTGATGGACATCTGGTAAAGCACTGACACTTGGTAGAGATTTACAGCACTTAGTGCTTCATTGAGCAAGGTGTTCATTTCAAACCCTGAACAGATTTTTACCTTCAGGCATCTCAGATGTGAAAGGTTTATCTTTTGGGGGGTAAAATGGTAGTTACATCCTGACACATACAATATAGTGTTAATATAAACATTCACATGTTTCCCTGTCTTTGCCTTTCACATCAGAGCTCAGGATAGCTGTCTAAAGGCCTTGTACAGTACTATGTGCATTGTTGTGATGCCACCTTGCTCTCTATTGTCATGACATTATTTTCTGTGGCATGTGTAACACAAGCAAAATCAAACACATCACCATCTTATCTCTTGTTGATCAAACAAAATCTGAAAAGCATTTATACTTATATGCTTTAAATTGGTGTAAATGACTGGATTCCAGGTGTGCATCATTAACCTCAGGTTATTAACCCAAATAGTGCAAAATTAGCCAGCCATTATAACACCATCAGCCTCACAGATCACAGGTCAGCCACTATCTTCCCTTCTAATGCTCCTGAACTCCATCTGAACTGATACAGCCCTCATTAACTCAATTAAAACAGTAAATACTGCTCTGAGAACAGCTGCATCCTTACCGGATTGTTTGATTTGGAAATCTTTTTAGCACTGCAGATGTCCGGATGCTACAACTAAATGAAGATCTCAATTTCACTTTGTTAGAAATGGTCAAAAAAGACAAACTTTAAGAAACCCATGTTTTTGTTCCTGGCAAAAAAATGGTAAAGTTTTTATTTACAAATCTGAACTGCAAAAAAAAACAGTCTTTGGTCTCAGAGATGGAAAAGAGAGAAAAAAGCTAATTACGGATTACTTCGATATCTTCCAAAGTTAGAAACAGCCCCAAGCTGCAAGTAGGCAATTTCCCAGTTCACTGAAATTAATGAAAGAGATAATTTGATATGATTCAGCATACTGAAACGTCAGCAACACACACGAAAGGAACAAAGAAAAAATATAAATCAGATTATTAGACTTAAGATATTGTATAGAGATGGTTTAGAGGGCAAATAGGATGTTTCAAGCCAAGTAAAACATGTTAGATCATGATGCTTGAAAGAAAAAAATGACTCAGTACAGACATTTACAGCAGACGACACAATGCAAGTAACTTTCAGTTTGATTTAAAGTAACAATTCACCCAACCCTGTCATCATTCAAGGAATTGTTCACCTTCAAATGAAAATTCTATCATTATTTACATGCCCTCTTGTCATTTCAAACCTGTATGACTTTCTTCTGTAGAACACAAAAGAAGATATTTTGAAAAATGTTAAAAAAATGAAAATGTTTGTCCCCCATTGTTTTTGTGTCCATACAATAAAAGTCAACGTTTTTGGTTACCAACATTTTTAAAAATATCTTTTTTTGTGTTTTGCAGAAGAAAGACAATCACACAGGTTTAAAATGACAACAGGGTGAGTAATTTTTGTAGGTAAACTATTCCTTTAACTTACTCTCTAAAACATGCAGTTGTTTCTAAACCTGTATGACATCCTCTCTTTTATGCTACAAAATCTAATTAAATAAATAAAAATACCACAAGTCATATTACCAAAATTGGTATAAATTTCTTGCCTTGCTGTCAGTCAAATCAAATCTAAAGAAAAGACAATCATACACACAATAGATACATATTTAACTCCAAGATTAGGTTGCAAACATGCATATTATCCGGTACATTATGTAAGAAAAAATAATTAGCAATTGTTTCCACTAAGCAATGAGGAATAATTCTTTTACAGAACCATTGAAGGGAGTCACACGAAAGAGGCATTGTTGAGGCAGAGAAAATGATGATGTGTACTTCACACTTAAATGCCTCTGAACTTTAAAACTACATTTCACTCTTACCTGAGCCAAACAGTTTTCCAGCACTTCTTATCATGCAATCATGCAGGAACTTTTTCTCTGAAATATCAGTGCAGCAACGCCCTATGATATTTTTACTTTCTGAATTCTTGTTTTCCTTTTTAACCAAGTTATATTTCTTACTGCACTTCTTAGAAAACAGAGACAATTCACAAAAATAAAAACTGTCATCATTTACATACACTCATGTCATGACTTGTATGATTTGCTTTCTTCACTAGAACACAGGAGTATTTATTGCAGAATGTTCATACTGCTGCTTTTCCATTTAACAGTATCAGCTGGTGTCACATTTAGACAGTGTTCCTAGAGTGTTTCACAAACTATTTTGTTGTATATCTCATAGCGGTGTCTCTTTAGAGCAAACAGTAAATTGTGTGTTTATATAAAGAAGCTCGCTCACTAATGAGCCTTGAATATATCCCGCCATGGTCACATCTCATGCCCTCAAACAGGAGATTATTGCCAGAATGTCCACCGCAGCTGTTCACCAAGGAGCACTATTTTAACTATAGCCACATTATGCCACCACATTAGCACACGAGCCAGCAGGGATCAATAATTTTCCAGCACAACAGACTGACTGTACAGATGTAGTATGATGGAGCTTTTAAAGAGGATCTAGAGATCTAGTAGTCACTGAGACAGATATGACTCCTTTACAGGGTGAAAATATGCCACGGTTTGACTGGTGTATTTTAGGGGGGGTTAAAATCACTGTTGAACAGTTTAGACGGCTAAACATCTGTACAGGGAAAAGAGAGAAGACTTTTTGTGCTCATTTGCACATTTTTACTGTATACTGTATCTTTCTCCATCTCTCTCTCTCTCTCGCTTTCTTTCACTCTCACCCTGTAATGTGTACATAGCAAAACACAAGTAAAAATCTTTTAGTATTCTCTTGGCAGCTCAATCGGTTACTACACAAGAGTTCCTCACTCATTCGCACAGAACGTCTTTTCCCCAAAGCTTCTGATCAGTGGGGTGAATCGGTTAATGTGATTCACATACGCTCACACTGTCTCTCTCAAACTCTTTGAATGAGTGTTTTTGAGGTGAATAGTTTATTCTGATCAGCACATTGAGCTGAGGTTCATAATTCTCTATTGTTAAGAGAATCTCCTCTCCTCCATAAAGCTCTCAAACCTCTCATCACCCACAGTCTCTGATATAATCCCAACATGAACTCTCCATCACCCTTTACACACAAACATGCAGCATCTGTGTAACCTACTTTATCATAAGCATGAAAAGGAGCACTTTTTAAATAGTTAAAGACAAAGACAGTTGATTAAATTGTGGAGGTAATAGAAGCTTGGTGTAAAAAAAACAGTGAGTACGAGACAAATAACACTAAGATATTAGGCGGACAGTGAGTAATAATGCATTAAAACACTAGCACTATGACATGATTAAAACACTATAGATGGAAATGACATGCATCTTTATCTAATTCAGCATCACTGCCATTGAGCACAGAGACAGAAACTGTAATCTCAGTGAAATTAGGTCTGGCATTTCTCAGAGAAAAACAGTCCAGGTAAATGAATATGCAAGATAAAGAACATTTCACGCAAAAATGGAAATCAGCTTAGGAGGACCTTCATGCTGTTTGTGTTTACATCATACAAATTCATACGAAATCGCCACCTAGATTGTTACAGTTAACACACAAAGTTACAATAGAGATTTAAATTTCCATCTTTTAAACCTTTTATCAAAATACATTAATTTATTATTACTTTCAAATGTATCTTTTTGCATTCCGCAGAGAATGAAGAAGGAGAAGAAAGGTAAAAGAATTCACATTTTTGGATGATTACAAGGTTGATGACTGTAAAAATAACAAGCTCTAAAAACGAAATGGGCACAAATAATATATTTACATTGGTTAAAAATCAGTCTGATTTGCCTTGCTAAGATTCTCACATCCTCAAACATTTACTCACTAATAAGAACTGCATTGCAATTCAGTACAGCTGCCCAAAAATCTACATAACCAATTCATGAAACACCTGATGGCATCTCTCTAATCAACCCATTTTAATTTCAGATCAGACAGAGAGACAAGAGAGAGACAGCCAGACAGCAGAGAAGAGCAATTAACCTGACAAAAACTGAAGATTTTTAATAAACCTGTCTGTATGAAGCAACCATAAGATGTCTCTCAACTCAAGAATATTGTGACTGCATAAAAAATATCCATAAACCAGACAAACAATTACACCGACATCTAAATATATTCAAACCAGAGCATCATTAGCTCACAGTTCGTGATTGACATTGAAAAATATAAAAGGTATGATAAAATGAATAGCTTTGAGAAAATGATAGAAGTTGACTGACATCTGAGGTGCAATCTGCCGTTTATTGCCTGACTGGGTTAACAACTCAAATAAGTGTATACAGTACACACCTACCCTTGGGTAAGTCCAAAGAAACCTGGTGTAAGATAAGAAGAGACAGTGTGACAAAGAAGCACCTGTTTCTCATGTCTTGTCCTGGCACTCTTGGATGTTCTCTAGGAAGCAGATGGCATTCTTAGCGTTTGTGATACCTGGAGTAAACAAACCCAGCTGCACAGCTAGCAGTAACAACGCCCGCACGCACACACAAACACTTAGCAATCTAAATCAAGACACATTATACAGTACACGTCTATTGTTTTTATTAGAAAGCTGAATATCATAAGAAACAATCTATAACATAAACCTCAACTATAAACCTATTTTTTCCACATTTGTATTATTTACATGGACGTCCCCAAAAGTCCACTCCACAAAATAGTTTTTTCGTCTATAAACTACAGCTAACATACACAAACACACATTTGCACACAGACGGACACAAAGTATCCACAGAAATGTAATCTAAACCTTCACAGATTTTCATGCAGGCCAGTTCAAAGAAGTGAATCATAAAAAGGTTATTGATGTTTGATCATATACAAACACTTCACTCTAGGCTCAGGTGAAATGATATGTGCATGTCCCACAGAGACTCCGTGCTCTCTGTTTGCTGCCAAATGCAAAATAATACATCTCCTATAGTGCATATGCTTGAACATTTGGCATTTGCAATGACACTGTGAATCATCACAGCAAGCCAAACCTGGACTTGATATACGCTACAAATTCAAATTCCAGACCCTGGTTTATTTCCATGTGAGTGTGGAAGAGGAGATCTATTACTTTTAAAGGTCTAGTATAAACATACAGATTCTATAGGCCCAACCTTTGTGGTCAATTTGATGCATCGATGTCACACTCATGGGTTTATGTCGTAGCCACCCTGCTATTAGTCAACAGGAGTCTGTGTGAACAGACAGCAAAGCCTTGCTCATCATAGACCACATAATTGAATATTGACTGCAATTAATCACTTGAAGGACAGAGACAATTTTAAGCTTGGGTTGTCTATATGCCTGCGTATTTTTAGCTTGTAAGGCTGTAATGCCTCTTCTATGCAAGGCCGTGCCGAGTTCCCGAAGTGCATGCTGAAGTATTATATTATTAGCGGTTGTCATAATGACAGATCGCTTTGAAAACGAGGCCCTTGCTTATTGCACTCAGGGTTGTGCATGGCGTAAGGGCCAATGTAATTTACACAGCATGAGAAAAAAATCAGGTTATGAATAATTGCACTTGTTGACACCCAGTCTGGATTTGCCCTATGTGGTGTGCAACAAAGAGAGAAAACTAATCAAATAGCTGACAGACAAGTTAACTTTGGGGGGAAATAGCACAGCAAATGATATGCGAAAGATGTCTAATGCCACCGAGATGGATTAATGAATCTGCCCATTTTCATTTCTTTTATGATACACTGCGTCCTGTGAAAAGTTAAATAGCAGTATACTATAATTTTGGGTGAACTCCACACACTTTGGTTTTAGTTGTCACTGCACTAAAAGGCGCTAAACATTTACAATTTAATAATATAACACAAGAAATACACTCTTTAAAAAAGTGCTATATCACACTAAAAGTGGTTCTTGGCTTGTAATCATTGGGGAACCACTTTTAGTGCTATATAGAACCATATTTTGGTGCTTCAGTGGTTCTTCTGCACTTCTTTGGGATGACTGAGGTGCTATATAGAACCACTGAAGAACCATACAGGGGCTTAACAGGTTCTTTATACGGAAACAGTGCTATATAGCACCTCGGTCACCCCAAAGAACCTCTGAAGAACCACTGAAGCACCAAGATATGGTGCTACATAGCACTAAAAGTGGTTCCTCTATGATTACGAGCAAAGAACCACTTTTAGTGCTATATCGCACCTTTTTTTTTAGAGTGTACATGCAATAGCTCAGCCACCCAAATGGGTTGTAATCACCAAAAAGCACAACAGACTTCTAATACAGCATATTCTACTTCTGTATTGACATGAACATTGACACTGGCTGCTTGGTGACAACGGGAACAAGATAATGAGATTTTCCTGTCTGAATGTTCTACATTTATTCCCTTTGGGACTCTGCTCCTGCCTTTCCAAGTTATTCTTCACAGGAAGCACATACAAATTGAGGCTTAATAACAAAAGACTATTGTAGTGTGATGGGACAGCTGCACTGTCTGCAGCCAGACTTAAATAATGGAGAGAAACAGAAATGTGGGAATGGAAAAAGGGGAAAAAACTGAAGAAGGGGAGGAGTGAGAGGTTGCGTTTGCCATTGCTATCCAGCTGTGGTTGTGTATTTTTGCTTGCCTCCACAAATTCCTTTGATTACTAACATGCTATTATTTAAACCCGACTTAAATAAAGCATGTACAACATCTGGAGTTATAAACCTACATTATCCATAATTACCAGCTAATAGAATCCACTTCATCCAAACTGCTTCATTCCTGGAACTGTAGTAATGCGCACAGAGTACTTTACTGCTGTTATTTGGTATTAAATTATTATATAATTACAGTGCAACACACAATTTCATCCCCTTGCTCTACATTTGACTTAGAAGTGTGGTCACTCTGGTGTTGTAAACAGCAGTGTAATGCGTTATAAACTTGAGGCATCTAGAACATAACAGCATCATCCATTTAAAATTGAATAAACCGTATCAGTTTTAAAAAGCTTTAAGTCAAACAGCATATAAAGTGTGTCGAAAGGTAAAGATTTATTTTTGTGCCGCTAGTTGCAAATAGCAAACAGGTTTCCCAACAGATTTCTCAAACAATTCTCCTATATCTCTAAATATTCAGAAAAAAACAGATCAAGCCGTATACTCAAAACTGGTGAAGTCAATGCTATTATGTCCAGCCTCTAAAATAAACAACAATATTGAAAACGTAATCTTCAAATAACCAATAAATTACTTAAAGGAACAGTTCACCCAAAAATGAAAATTCTGTCTTCATTTACTCCCCCTCAAGTTGTTCCAAATCTGTATGAATTTCTTTGTTCTGTTGGACACAAAAGAAGATATTTTGAAGAATTTAGGAAAGCAAAAAGTGCTCGGGCATTTTTGACTACCATTGTAATTTTTCCCTATATGGTACACAATGGTGGCCAAGAACAGTCTGGTTACAAGCATTCTTCCGAATATCTTTCTCTGTGTTCATCAGAATAAAGAAATTATATAGATTTGGAACAACTCGAGGGTGAATGATGACAGAATTTTTATTTTTGGGTGAACCTTTAATTGTTGTTTGTTCACTTTAGGCTGGGAAATAATACAAAATTTCACAACATCACCATTAAAGCTTGAACAACTTTCCAAAAGGACTACGTTACTGAAACATTTCTATAAATCTAATGTAGGGTTTTGTTAAATATGTACATTGTAAGCATTCCCATGTCAAAAATATGGCTTTCATAGCTGTTATTTATCCACAATACATCTTTTCCAACACAGTTCAGAACATTCTGAAACTTTATTGAGGTACTGTATAAGTGGATATATTTAATGACTGCGACTGCAAAAATGACTTCATCAGCTTTTTCTTCAACTATTTAGTTTTCTAGATTATTAAAATTAAAAATAATAAGTCATTGTTATGACGTCCAATAAGTGACATCCACAGCATGCGTGCATTAAGTGAAACCAAACTCAAGGAAGTTGGAAAAAAGTGTTTCCCCATAATCTAAATATAAAGCGTTATTTCCAGTAAGACTAAAATGAGAGCTATATTTAAAACTCCCAGTCATCACTACAGAGGTGTGTCACTAAAAGTTTCCACACAAATTAGTAATGTAATCTCAAACCACTTTATATGTTTAAATAAAAAACTGTGCTGTACTCCATGACAAAAGCAGTAAAGCTAAAACCTCCTCACAGCAACAGGATTATTGGCTCAAACTGTTGCAGAGAAACACAGCTTGTTTAAAATTTCCAACAGAGTTTCTGTTTGTGGGATCAAGCGAGAGTCTCAGCGGTTTGAATCTTAGTGGCAGAGCTTTTATTTACAGTGCAGAGACTAATGGCCACAGCACAGCCTATCATTTCATTAGCGCAAGGAGGTCTGTCAGAAACATATTACTCACCACAGGCTCTCTCAAGAGAGAGAGAGAGAGAGAGAGAGAAACAGAGAGAGAGAGAGAGAGAGGGAGAATGGGGGAGAGCGAGAGTTGTGCATCATATGTACAATTCTAAATGGGTTCAGAGAACAAAGCACAGCACGGTCTTTATGAACTTTTAGTGAAATGGTGGGTGCTGTTTTAAAGATAAAGTATGGCAGACACTGCCATATGACTTTGTCATTATATGTTACATGTAGACTGCATTGAAACAGAACAAACAAGGACAAAGAAAAAGGACAAGTAAAAAAGACACGACTAGAACAGAATGCAGAATAACAGAATGCAGAATAACAGAACAGAATAGAATGCAGAATAATAGAATAGAATGCAGAATAACAGAATAATAGAATAGAATGCAAAACAACAGAACAGAACAGAACAGAGCAGAACAGAATAGAATGCAGAATAACAGAACAGAATAGAATGCAGAAGAATAGAATAGAATGCAGAATAACAGAATAATAGAATAGAATAGAATGCAGAACAACAGAACAGAACGCAGAATAACAGAATAAAAAAATAGAATAGAATAGAATGCAGAATAATAGAATAGAATAGAATGCAGAATATATAGAATAGAATAGCACAGCACAGAATAGAATGCAGAATAACAGAATAGAATAGAATGCAGAACACAGCAGAACACGCTGCAATAGAAAAAAAACAGATATAAAAACATAGAAGGCATTGAAACATGACACAACAAAAATGAAACAGAAAAGACAAATATAAAAGGGAAATAGCTAAACATACAACATTGGTTGTAATGACATACAGTAACAACCACAAGTCTGCTTGAATGCGATTTAACAAGAACACTAAAAACTAGCATCCAATGAGTGTTGAGAGCTTTGGGAATCCTCATTCATTATGACGGTGTTAAACAGCTCTGCTCTACGCTGCTAAATACCTCCAAACACCAGCTGGGGCTCAGGGGGATACACATGCACATGTGCACATGCAGGAGGCTGCAGGCAGTTGAGAGCAATGTTACCTAAACGTATAATTCATACTGAGAGGTGGATTTATTTTTGAACTGTTAATTTCCATGGGTTAATGTGTGGTCAGCTCAAAGGGAGATCAGCCTGTCTGAAATACTGTAGAAAGAGTGAGGGAAGATCAGCTTTTCCCTTTTGTACCAATCAATAGTGAGAAAGAATAAAAAGAACATGGTGAAATCTTAATTGTTTGTCTCCGTCTCAACATCGTGCTCCCTCTCGTCCCCCTCTCTGTTTTTCTCTCTAGTATGATTGATTACAGTGATACTCCTTGTGTGCAGGTCTGGAGATGCTGGAGAAGAAACAGGTATTGATCACACATCTTAATACAGTATGTGTCCCTCTTTCCCATGATCATTGTACAGTTCACTGTAAATACACATACAAAGCTTTGGATTCATTAAATGTACATGATTTTTAAAGCAACAGATATACTTTAAATTATTTAAAAATACTTATTAAATATAAACTGACAGTAAAGACATTAAAACTGTACCCAATCACAATGTGCCAGTTGCTTATACCCATTTAATATATACTTTATACAATATACATTTACATCTAACATTTTTTCTAAAAGTCTACTAAACGGTCTCTTGGAGTAGAACTTTGGAGTTTGTTATAAACAAGTAAAAGAAACAAAAAAGGTATTTGAGGCAGTCAAGGTCCATACCAACTCGGGTAAATGAGGCCAGATGGATGGATTCCAGTTAGGTTGTTTAATAAGGTCTGGCTCTGCAAATCTTCTAAAGCTCCACAGGCCAATCTGAGCTCCTGAGCTCTGGTGATTAGGTCTGATGTGATAACAGCAGACAGATAGTTTAATCAGCTCTTTCGCTAGGGCTTGTGCCACAGGAAGACGCCTCAGTCTGATAGATGAGAAGCTACCCATTAACCATTTAGCTCTGTGCTTGCTTCATTGATCACATGCCAGCCAACAGTCAATATACTACACAAATATTCCTTAATAACAATGATTTTGTAGATAAACATGGATTCTTGAAGCACAATTTCCTTAAATGCATTTAAAATGACTTATAATGTTACCTATGCCATTAAGATTAAAGCATTACAGTAATGTATGTCCTTAATGAGTTTGAAACCACAAATGTAGGATTATATTTAAAGGCATCAAAGATGAGTTGAAACACCATCAGTTTGACGAAGGCTACATAAGATTTGTTTGCATTTGTATTTACCAGCCTCCCCTTACTGCCACTGCAAAAATGCTATTTATTCTTTAATAATCTGAACATAATGTATCTACAGTATGCTCAAATGAATAAAATAAATAAAATGAGGAGATAGTGGTCTCAAAGGGAATTCCATTTAAGATGCAAATATATCCATATAACATCACAACACATGTACTTAACTTTATAACAGCTAAAATTTGTCAATGGCTTTATTTACAGCACTCTAACATCAGACCGGGCAGCCAGATTAAAGGATTGTCAATTACCCTAAAGAGGATGGTCAAAGAATGGACTGTAATCCTAATCTGAGATGGTAAATTACACTAACATTATCTCTTAGCCAGAGCCAGAATCACTGCAAACAAACCATCAAAGAGCAGGGAAATGCAGAAAAATAAAAAATACTAAAATGAATAATGCATTTTTGTTCACTCTTAAAAAATAACTATTCAATTACATGTGATTTCACCAAGACAAAAAGAACTGGTTTGGATTAGGTTTGTTGTGCACATGAGGTCAAATGTAATTGTAAAGAAAGCTGTTACCACACACGCATTTATAATCCCCTTATTCTCCAGTTTCAAGCACACTTTCAAAGAATTCATAAACAACACTAACTGCTTTGCTTCTCTTTCAATTCAATTCAATTCAATTCAATTTGATTTATACAGCGCTTTTCACAATGAGCATTGTTCCAAAGCAGCTTCACAGGAGAAAATAAGAAAAATAGAAAAACACAAAAAAAGATA
Organism: Triplophysa rosa; assembly: GCF_024868665.1. Taxonomy (NCBI): domain Eukaryota; kingdom Metazoa; phylum Chordata; class Actinopteri; order Cypriniformes; family Nemacheilidae; genus Triplophysa; species Triplophysa rosa. Next base: position 8,276,883 of record NC_079904.1, on the reverse strand, counting down.
AAACACAGCACAGTGCATGGTGTTTATAGAACAAGCAAGATCATTCTAGTAATTTTCCTACCAGAACATACATTTCCCACAATCACCCTGTTAGTTTGTATTGTTTTCCCTTCATTATCTGTCCTATTTTTCTTGTTTGCTCTCAGCAGGAGAAAAAAGTAATTGAACTTCCAGAGTCCATTAATAACCATCATTCTGGCAGTTTTAGACACATTTTACACCCTCAAACTATCAACCCCAAAACGGTACAAATAAAATGTGAAACTGGAAAATAGAGTAAAAAAGGAGATGAACAAGAAACCAATAACCTGACAACTGAAGCCCTACACTGAGTCCCGCCTCTTTAAATGCATAAATAAATGCATATTCATGAAGCCAGGCTCTAGGTACTGTGACATCTGGAACAGTAAAGAACCTTAATTAATCCAGCATAAAACTTTATAGTTTTGTGATAGTGGAGCCAAAATAGTAAAACAACAACATGAGATGAATTTAAATAGAAACACGGTGAATGCATAATATAAGTGGATGCGACTAGCACAACTATGCAGATCCTTAGTCCTAGTAGAAAATAATACATGCAGTGAAGGAAGAAACCGTGACGGGTAGATGCAAACCCATCCTTTCATTTTTGGAAGTACACCATCAGTGTGTTCCTACTAGTCTCATTTACTAACATAAAAACCTGTATGGGTCGACTACGGCATTTATAAGATCACATTGTCAATGTGGGCCTGATATATAGAACACAAACTACCTTCAACTTTCACTTTAACTATGGATCAGGTGGCGAAGCTTTCCCTCACTAGATCAGAGAGTGAACAAACAAACACAACAGTCTTCCATGGCTAATCTTACCGGTTAATAAGTATCTTAAGTTTAGTATATTAACCTCTGCCTGACTGGGTCAATAAACACTATTCAGTTGTAAACTATCCACAACTGCGACAAGCCACAATGCCAAATAATCTAAATTTTATATTTTGTCTAAAAATAAAAGGACTCAGGATATAATAGATACACAGTGAGTGCTGAAGTGAGACTCATTTAGTTTAACACAGCAGCAGAGTCTACTGTCAGGCTCATTTAATCCTAACAGGTCTCCTTTCTTCCTCCCTGATTAAAACTTGCATCCGTCTGCTTCAAACAACCCTGCACCGTGTGTCATAACACCACCGATATTCCATCCCTCTGATACATTTATGAGACTGTATAAATAACATAATACAATAATAGACACTGACTAAACCACCAATTTTGTGAGTGCAAGTGTGTGTGTAAATGTAGTAAATACGACTCCTTTCCTCCTAATGAAGATGAATAATATGAGGTTTATCTCTTCATCCCCAAACATAAATCAGCGGAAGACACCATTTATGCAGCAATAAATGTGTATGCGTGTGTGTTGGACTCTTTCATCTGATGTGCTTTTAATTAAGGTGAAAAATGGCAGAAGGGTTCAACTGTGGGCCTCATTTGCTTGTGACTCCTGTGCTCGTCTCATTACTAAAGTGCATCTATATCATCCCAATGGGTTAAATTGAATCTAATATATTCCCTCACCTGAAATAGTGGAAATATATACAGAAAGCAAACTAAAACATACATGAAATATAATAAAAAAGACATAATGAACAAGGAATTACACCATAAAAGTTAAACCTCACAGACAAAATATACATTATGACGTGATCAAAGTAAATGAGTCTGGCATTTAGCTCCACATGAGCTCTCATTTTTCAAGAATAATATGAATATTTAGCAGGGGTTAAAACTACTTCTTTCTGTGTGACTAGCACAAACGGTTGTTCTTGTGCTTTCTGTGAAGATACAGGTGTAGAGGCAGGTGCAGACCGTGCTCAATTTGTGCGAGTCGTGTGTCTTATACCCAAAGGGTCTCTTTTCGTTCAAAGACTTGCATTAGCTTACTTCACACAAGGACAAATACAAAACAGGAAGAAAAAAGAAAGTATAAGGCAAAACAACTGCGATTTGTACCAGGAAGACAAGCATTTGCGGCACAGCATTGTTGTGCACCAATAAAATGATACTGGACTAAAATAGACAAAAAGGACACAAATACAAAACAAACACATGTGAATGGAGCTGCAAACAAGGTCTGTGGTTCAGCTGTGGATGTTTAAAGCTCCACAATGACAGAAACACCGGATCAGATGATAAACAGATATGATGACCTCCAACACTCTGTCCTAATACATTAGGCTGCATTTGCTAAGACCTGCTGCTTGTGTGTTTGCAAAGAGCTGAGTAAGAGATGAAAAGAGAGAGAGGGAAAAGAAGAAAGTCCGTGCCCCCATTAATCAGAAGCCCAGGGCTGGTCTCTCGCTACAGCCTCATGCTCTTGATGTCGCCATCACACAGTCAAAATTGCTTTGATTTCTCAGTTCATTTGCATAATGGCTAAGACTGTGCCTGCACACCCAGCCAAAGCAAAACAAACAACCAAAAGATAATAAAGCAAAGAACAAAGTGGAAGCTTGTGTGTGTGTGAGAAAATAAAATCTCCAGAAGTAAAGACATAGCCTGAGGGGTAAGTCCACTGCAAAGTCCTACGCATTATTCACAAGGCTGTGAGACGCAATCTATCAGCATGATTGTCAAGACTGATGACTCATGGAAGGCGGAACGAAATTTCAAAAACGTGTCAATCAACCATCATTTCATTTGCCTCATAGATAAAGATGAGTCTGGATCATTGCCACTACCACATACAGTACAGTCTGATGGTAATCATGAGAGAGAATAAGAGAGAGAGAGACTGGCACAAATAAATTGGATGTCATTACCCACCTCTGCCAAAGGTTTATGGAATATGTGCCAAGGATGGTAAGGCCTGATGTTTAGATAAAGTATGAGTAATACACAGTAAGTGGGCCATCTGCATCACTTAATAGCCATTAGTGTGAGCGTGTACATTTCAGGATTATTTCAAGGGTCATTTCAAACTACATTTTTGGCGAGAATTCTGTTTTACACCCAACAGCTCCGATTCAGCCCTTCATTAATCTCTAGGGGGCCACACTAGATTTTACAGAGCTCATGAAATGGCATAAAAAGCACAGTTTTCTTTCCATGTTGACATATTAATAAAATCTAGTTTGATGTTTACTTAAAGAGAAGTACACTCAGCTACATTCTTCAGAGCTCCATAAAGAATGTACCTTAGAATACTACCTTATAAACACAGCCTTATAAACACAGACTCTCGTCTCTTGACCCACCATGTGTTGTGAATCTGTTTTACTGCGCACAATAATTGAATAAAATCAGTTCAACGTGAAGTGCAGGCTGGGATCTCTGCTCTTTCCAAAGAAATTAGAGTCTATATACAAACAAAACCATGCAGTTCTCTAGGTCTTGTGTCTTTTTTAAGATGACCTGTTTAGGTTATGCTCCTCTGAAAGAAGTCTTAAAGTCTTGGATTTTGCTCATTTATATGTGTAATGTAGCATCCTGGCAGCAGTGATTAGGATGCTGCATTACACATATAAGAGATCCAGAGGCAAGGTCACTAGGTTAATTTACATTTGAGGCTCAAAACCTTGAGGGCTAGACCTGTGTACAAAATATTTCTTTATGATGCTTAAAATATTACATTGAATGTGCTACTACCTTACCTAGAAGTAAACGTGAACTGAACACAAAAGTACAATTTGTCACTATTTATGAACACTTTTATATCAAAGACATGCACCCAAAAACTGTCTTGTCGTAATAGAGGCGAAACATCAAAGAGTTACACACACAAATATGTGCCTATCAGCGTGTCTACACTTGACGTGGCACGATGAAAGACAATAGAACCCAATATAATAAAAAAATTTGTCCAGTGTCCACACTGGATGCCGCGCAACAATCCCATTAGAACAACTTGTGTGTCGCGTCGTGCCGGTCGCGTCCGGTGTAGATGCGGTGTAAAACCTCATGTTGCCGTGGTAACCTCGAATATAGGATGTGAGAGTAGCTTGAAAACAAGCATGTTTGACATCACATAATGAGCAGTGTAATTGATCAAAGCATGGCTCCATGTAAAGTGTGTGTGCGTGTGCATTTGCAGGTGTGATATAAGATTACATTTAAAACCGAGTTTCAGTTTAAAAATAGTGAGGCAGCTCTCCTGAATGGCTAAAGCCATTAAAGTACTTATGTAGAATCAAAGGGCTAGAATTTAACAATTTTCACAGCAACTCAAAATGCATCCAAGTGTTCTAAAATAGCCACTATAGCTCAAAATTATGCCGTCTACACCAAACATGAACAGAACAGAGAAATAGGAGGAGTGTATGTGTATTTAAGATAAAGAAAATCACAGTAACAACATTTAGCACACATACTTCACTACACAAGTATGACACACCTGAAAATGGCATTTGAGTATTTATTTCTCAGAAGAAATATTCCTGTGAGTCATACAAGCATTTACTAAAATAAAGTTCCATGTATTTACATTCAATTTCTGTTCTATTAGTACTGAAATATTTGTACTTGTGGCCATCTAAAGTTTCACTGCAATATATGACACATCTGGTACTTTGTTTACAAGTAGCCTATATTATTGTTCTGATTTGGAATAATTTAATGACATATGACTTGCATATAATGCTTCTGAGATGAATTACTGTAATACAACTTAGAAACAGCTTTACTCAGAATAGATTTACTCAATTTTTTTATTTGATTGATCTGAAATCTTGGAACAATCAGTTGTGCTTTCTATACATACGTGTTGGTTGTAATAAAAATAATGAAAACTAAAAGTGAGAGAGGAAGATTATTGTCTTTCTTCAGTTAGACTGAATGGCTGAGAAGATTTCCCATTGAATTGTATAAATACTGCAACACTTGCTATTTATAAAACTGTGTTTGGAAATTCTGCGTCCCTTTTAATGAAAGCAGGAAAATGCGTGGGGAAGTTTTGAGTGGGGTGCCACCCAATATTTGCACAATGGTGGTGTTCCACCCCATGTGGAAAGTGTGTCACACACACGCATACGCACACAGCAGCCCTGCTTGGCACCAAATTGTCTCTCTAGTCCCATAAAGAGTAAATATTGGCAGAGGTAGAAGCTGATAATTCCCCTGAACTGATCTTATCTACCACACCAACACACACAATCACACACCCTACTACACTAACGGCAACTAGCCGAACAGAATGAGAGGAAAGAAAATCCAGATATTCTGGAGAATCCAGACATATATCTCTAGAACAATCTTGAAATGAACATGATCCAAACTCTATATGAGCAGAGCGTATACGATATCAGAAGTGTTAAAACATCAAATTATGGAGGTGTATATAGTCACACCTAAAGCTGTGAAAATGGAGAGAACTGGTTGAAAATGAACAAAAACCTATTTTGGGACACTGAGGGACAATTCATAGCAAAGACCAGTGTCATTCTACAACAAATGTGAGATCTGCAGTTTCTGTCTGTCTAGTCCAGTATGAAGAATAGCTCAACATTTCATAAAAGTTTTATGTACTTTAATATTAACAGCCACAGTAATAAAAAAGAGTGAATAAAAGTCTTTCTCTTGGCACGGTGAGCCTGTTTGGTGGTTTTGTTTTTTGCTTTCAGGAGCCAGTGGCTAAAGTCAGTCTTTCGTGAGGCGAACTCTAAAATTAAAACAAGATGTCTGAACAGCTCTCGTCGGAAAGATGTGCCTCCCTTTACTCAGAAAGAGATTCTTAGCATTTCATATCTGGAACAAGCGTAAACACACAAACCACACAGAAAGAGACCATAGACATCAAACAAATACACACACATACAGTACACACACCTAAGATACCAGCCAAATACCACAGGCTAAAACCAACATGCTCAAAATCTATTCTTTCCTTTTCAAAATCTTCTGCTTGCTACTTTTTTAAGGGTATGAGATTCTCTCCGTGTGTATTCTCTCGAGTACTGTTAGCCACATAGACCTTTACCTCTGTGACCCCGTCATAGTCCAGGGGGCTGATATGTGGATATGTTGTTCTGACCCAATCCAAGCAGGGGCTTTGTCATACTTTGTCAGTTTGCTCTGCAATGAAGGGCAACTTCCCTTTAGCATTCATCTGACAAACACAAAATGGTACGTTGCACTACTAGGCTTCTGTTTGTAAACCACGGTTCACAATCCATCTCCTAACATGTGTAAAGTCCATGTTTCAAAATAAACTGGTCAACCACATTAAGCATATCATTTTCTATTCCATTAATAAAGCTGTTGAAGGTAAAAACATAGGAAAATGAAACAAAAAATCAAAATATGGTTTGGACTGACTATAGAGTCTTTGACAGACATTCTCATGGTTCAAGGCTTCACTCAGTAGGAGATCTCAACACTTTGAATTTATCCAAAGAAACAGTCACAGATCTGTTACTTCATACTGAATGAGGTCTGGGAGAGCTAAAGCTTTAAACAGGAATGCTCTTTCTATTGACATGTTCACTATAGTTTTCTAAATGGAATATTTCCCCTCAGTGTACCAAAAATATCAGATTTTCATTAAGTCAAAGGATATTCATGTGAGCTTGTTAAACCATGGCTAACCACTGTTTCCTCAAAGGTATAAATGCTGATCAAATATATAATAAACTCCCAAAACATTCAATTTACTCCAAACCTTGTTTACTCTTTAACCTATTGATCTGGACAGATGGCACTTAAAGTGATGGTTCATCCAAAAATGAAAATTCTGTCATCATTTACTGACCCTCAGATTCTTCCAAACTTGTATAAAGATCTCTGTCTGCTGAACACAAAGGAAGATAGCTGGAAGAATCTCAGTAACCGAGCAGATCTCGACCCCCATTTACTGCCATAGTAGGGAAAATAAATACTATGGGAGTCAATGGGGGACGAGATTTACTGTTGATGACAGAATTTTCAGTTTTGGGTGAACTATCCCTTTAAAAACGCTGTTGATAAATAGCAGAATAGTGATATGACTCACAGACATGATCAATATACTCTCGTGTTTCTAATATTACTAAACTAAAATATTAAAAAACCCTCTGTTTATCAGTTTAGGTCATTTCAAGTGTTTTGCAACTCTCATATTATACCTCCTGCAGCAGGTTCCTGTATGTTCCTCTTGTGTGTTTTAGGTACAAAGCTCTAACATTACCATGATTTAAGATGTCCCAGATGTTCACAGTTTTACATTTAAATAGTAAACAGACAGCTCAAGGTGAGACAGGGACAGACACTCGTCTATTGGACAGGCACTCAGACAGTTTAACTGTGGATGAGGTAGAGGCATAAGTCTGGATTTCTCATCTACCCTGCCTGCTTTACAGAAAACTAACGTCTAATGTCAAAGAGAACAAAGCTAGAATAATTCATACTGTACCCAGACTTTTACACATTCACAAAGACACATTCAGATCACATGATTGCACACGCACGCTTTCATTTAGATAGCTGCTTAGACAGGTAGCTTCTTCACTCCTCCTCCAGCATTATTAACAATCAGAATTGTGGGCTTAATTAGGTTAATTGCTCTGGGAATCTCAGCACCCGTCTACAGGGCGCCACCGAGATTCAGACATTGAGTGGCGTCTTCATATGAGTCTATTGTCCATGTTTATGCATTTGGGAACAACTGACCCATTTAAAATGATCTACATGAATGCGACTGATCAGCAGCGTCTGTCACAGGCGCAGAGAGCAGTCAAACCATTTTAATACAGTGCCGCAAGATCAGTTGTCTATTAACATTTTTCTGTCAGAGAATTTTAATAGCGGTTGCCAGGGTTGTATGTCAGTAAGAGCAATATTATAGTGCTACTTGCCTTAAATATTCTAAGTTTTTTGTGCAAACAAATTACGTTGAATTTACATTAGATTTTCCATTGAAGCCTGTTTCACAAGATGTGTCTCATGACAAGATGTGGTGAAAATGAAAATCACAGAGGTATGAATGAATGTCAGTCTCTCTCTCTCTCTCTCTCTCTCTCTCTCTCTCTCTCTCTCTCTCTCTCTCTCTCTCACACGCACACACACTGAGCTGCTAATATTGGCAGCATATCGCTCTGTCTGCTGGACAACAGTGACAGAGAGGGGGATCAAGAGAGGTTATGTGATGGATCTTTCCAGAACGTGACAGTGAGAGAGCCCATCTGATGAGAGGAGGAAAAGTGCTCTTCAAATGCCAACCTCCATCACAGAGAGTTCACATCAGAGAATTGTGGGTAATGTGCCACACAGCGGGGAGGTCATTTAGGTTGAAGCTTGATAATGAGAAACCAGAATCCAACCAGCACAACAGGACCGAACAAGACATTAAACACAACAGAAAAATCTAGAAATGCCAAGAAACTGTTCTTCCCAGGGCTCCAGACTGCAACTAAATGTTTTCGAGACAGCGCGAGCATTTTTTACAAGTACTCACGGCTCACCCATGCAAATTTGAAATTTCTTCTAGTTGATATTTCATGTGGAAAGTCGTGTAGAAGGCGACCCGCCACCAGTGCAGGCTGTGTGTGATAGTCAACTGCTCAGGTCACTCACGCGTCACTGATGTTTCCCGCTGCCGCGGACGCACATTGACAAGTTCACACACAACATGAGCGCATTACTACGAGTCGCTGTTTGCTGTGACGGATTTCTTGAGCCCGAGGACAAACGATTTGATATATGAGACGTTTAAAATGAAACTAACCACGGAGGAGTTCAGGAAACATCATTTATCTGTTGATTACTTGAGACAGCGCTGGATCATTTCAAATCCGTTCACAGCAAGAATGAACAACAGGCGAATGCTCTTGCTAAGTTTTATTTGACGTTATATTTACATGTGAATATGATGAAAGTGTCCTTAATACACAATAAAATCATTGTAAGAACGTAACAACACGAGACCTTTCATTTTGCTCTAATGGGTAACACTGTATACAATTAAATATATACTTATGACAAATACAATTTCTGTTGGTTCAAATTAATTCAGATTACAGTCTCTCTATTTAGCACCAATCAATAACAAAGCTTCTCTGTAGACTCTGCCTCTGCGGTCATCAAGTAACTTATTTGTCAGTATCAGTAATACAGTTATTTTGGGGGAAATAACTGAATAATTGCATTGCAGGCTGATTTAAGGTGTGCCCCTAAATTGTTTGCTTGCGCTCCTAAAAAATTCCGTCAGGAGCTACAGTGCTCCTAATAAAAAAGTTAGTCTGGAGCCCTGCTTCCTGCTTGACAAATCCACACAACAGAGCAAGCTACTATATCAAAGCATCAATGGGAGCCATGCCCACATAAGCCAAAAACTTTTGCAACCATGAAACAATTTAGTGTTTTTTCATTAAATAATTTGAAAAATAAATAAGTAATAATTTAGGTAAATAAATATTATATCCTGAGCTGTAAAGTAAAATATACAGTATACTTGTTGCGATAGTCGGTGTCACCGGTGATATACGGTGTCCACCCATCTACTACATCACTTGTCCAAATAGGCCTAAACAGGTTTAGCATCGACAAGAGGCTACTAATAGGCTCATGCTAACCAGTAGGGGTGTGTAATGAGGAAGGCGGGACGAGAGCCGTGAGGGAATGGTGCGAGGCCGGTGACGCGAGCGATAATGAGTGTCAGCTGGGCGTTGCACCGGTCTCGCATCTCTCACGGAGGAGCTACGGCATAAAAGGACGAGCGACAGGAGTGTACGATGAGAGAGGACCAGGCCTGCACATTGTGTTAAGTTTTATTCATGTTTGTGTGGCCGGCAGTTGACCGTGAGGTAGCTGTCGGCCCTTTACTTTCGTTTTGTTGTTGGCTTATTTTATTAAAAGTTTGATTTAATGTTCGCCGGTTCCCGCCTCCTTCCTTCCTTCCTTTGAACTGTATTAAATGCATAAAACAGACTGACAAAGTTCAGCTAATGTATGTTTGTCGATGGATACACATTTAATACCTACAACAAATCAAATAACGTAGACAAATTTCAATAGGATTGACGTATGCTGTAATATAACCAGTAATTTATGGTGTCATCACCCGGGTGTTGTGAGCGCGCGAGTGCAGGTGATACCTGAACAGCACATGTTGCCGTTTAAACTAAACTCATTCAAGCCTTGCCAATTTAAACATTTAAGTGCAAGAAGATGCACAAGAAAACTCGCTTGCATGCTGTGAGAAGATCCGAAGCACGCATAAGGAAAGCTGAATCTCAGACAAGGTGCAAATATTGAGTTGTTTTTGAAGTCTTGCGCTTAAACGGACAAATTCACACACCAAGTAGGTCAACATGCCCCTCTTGTCGAGTATCTTAACAAACATAGTAGGTTATGTCTTAAGTGAACGGACGAAACAGACGAAAAACAACGCATGTGTACAGTATCAGTCTACTGCATCTGTTTCATTCCTCTTAAAGCGACAGCAGCATATTCCTGCTGTCTGTTAAAAGTCAAGGAAATCACTCACTGCTTGTGACTCAATGGCTTCTGTAACTTCAATTATGATTAATTTTTATTTAATTTGTACATATGCAATGTTATGTTATATTTGATTACTTTAATGCAATTCTATACCTTAAAAGGTATATACAGTATCTTATTTTATTTTATTTTATTTTATTTGCTGCTTTGCTCTGTTGTTTTATTGGTGCTGTTACTTGTAGCTTGATTATTTGTTCTTATTTTTATTTGTCAGTAGTCCCTTTTCCCTGAACATAGCACAAACCGAACCGAACTGAAACCGTGACCCTAAAACCACGACAAACCGAACCGTGAGTAATTTGAACCGTTACACCAGCAAACTTTGAACCCATGCTTGCCTTCATATATCAAAAATGCCAAAAACATCCCCAGCTGATGCATTTCTACCAGCAGTTTTAAATAGTGTTGTATCAATATTAAAAACATTTTTGATTTTCTATCCTCAGCCCAAAAAAATATTAGATTGCCTATTTAGGATTCTTAACTGCCTCCCAAAAAGACCTCTTCATGTTTCAAACCAATGATTTCCACATAACTGCAGGCCTTCCATGAACTATGAGCCACTTGGGAGAGTGCTTACGATAATAGTCCACAGTCACATTCAGCATTCCTGTCTGTCTGTGAATCACTTAACCTGCATGACCTTACAGTGTGTCTCTTTATGACATCACTACCCATTTGGGAGAAGTCATCCTGTCTTATCAGACACGGATCCCTATTCTCATGAGGTCATAAGCTATCAGTTCCAGGTCGGCAGCCACACAGTGATGTGCAGATGATATTGCCCCTGAGAACCATTGAGAAATAAAACGGCATTGAATAAAAGGCTTAGTAAAAATAAATCAGTTATCATTAAGTTTCATCTGGTTGTGTAAACATCCACCACATTCCTAAGGGTTGCTAAAGGGATTCTAGAGCTTATTCTTGTATTGTTTTGATTAAAAACAGCTTAACCAAATACATCCACAAAGCACTAACCATGCACCTCAAACAAGACAAGGTCAAAAACAGAGACCGAGGGAGATAAAGGAAAAAAGGGGGTGGTGGCCATATTAGGAATATTTTTACCCTTTAACATCTCTTGTTGTGTGGTCCCTGTGATTAATGGAGTAAAACATGTCCTCTGGCTCCACAAGGACTAAGCCATTCTGCCTAGAGGGGAAAGATGCTTGTGTGTTTAAATGTGTGTGTGTGTATTTACATAGCAGGTCTGTCGAAAAAAAAAACAATCAAGAACAAAAGGATTTCCATTTAGAAAGACTGTTATACTGTAATTCTAAAAGGGTCAAGATGAGATAAATTTTGTGATTAGTCCAAGTCAAAACTGTAAAGGGTGACATCACAGCTGTTCAGCAGCTATGGCTCATTAAACTCAGAGATTAATGGCTTTTTACAAGCCAAGAGTGCTGACCAAGAGATTCTGAATCCGCAACCTGTCTAACAAATGAGCAAAACAACAGACAGGAAATGCACACGCATCACTAAGCAATAACCACCCATGACCCACTAGCCATCACCTTTGACCACTGTGGTCAGTGAGCTTAGATATTGACCTTGTCATTCTGGATAACCTAGAAATGCTGAGTCATCTGTTATTGGATTACAAACAGGTATAAAAGCCAAAGCAACCTCAACCCAGACAACGAAGAAGAAAGTACAAGCGCGACTGAGCTAGCTAATATTAAATAAAACCAAATAATATGGTACAGATGTATTTTTCTTATTAAAGCACTAATTTTTTTACCCAACGTCTGGCTCCTTACCATTTTCGCCAATACTGCACCACAGCAGCCCCAGACTACACACACAATACACAACCCTAATCCAAAAATAGAGATAAACTGTCTGAAATGGCAACCCCATCCAAAAAGCCTTTAATTTTGTCTGGGTATGAGATTGTGGGTCATCGGGTCACATATGCCTCATCATATAATGGGTAAAGGGATGAACAGAGCACTGGAAAATGGATCAGATGTGTCCAAATCTGTTCAGTCATTTCTATGCCCCCCTTGCTTTTTCTCTCATATGACATTTACGGTTTCTAGCTCTTAGCATTCAAGTCCAGCAATAAGTGGATCTGTTCAAGCTGTGAGATCTATGGAGGCTAATGCATATCATTATAGAAGCCACTGTTTTCAGAGTATTAGGTGTGAATCATAGTGAATCGGCTACCCCAGTTCGGTTAAATTTCAATAAAGGCTCTCAATTTCTATGATCATCAAAACAGTTCAGTGTTTGCAACTAGGGGTCTGAAAACACCCGAATACACCACAAAACGAACTTTAAAAGATACTGCTGAAAACAATAGATACTGATGAACTAAATCACGAGCACACAATACATTATCGCATTATCCCTGCATAACTATTGATTCACTCCAAGTTCGTGTTGTTTATATTATGCACGTACGCGCCGATTGCCAACAAAACACAGACATATGACTTAGTTTCACTTACCGCGTGCGGTTCATGTCCGGCATCTTTTAGCGCTGGGACTGCTCCATCTATCAGTTTCAAACAATCTGCAAATCCAGCGTTACATCTACCGTTTATATAACATCCATCACTGAAATGCCGTGAACAAACAAACACACCTCAACTTCTCTCACTTTCGCAAGGTGTAACTAGCTGCAGTTGCAGTCCCACAGCGCAGCAAATCACAACGCAGCCCAGCTAACCTCGATGGTAAATGGGTCTTCCTTTCGCTCGTCTGTTGACGTGTGGGCAGGCTATTTCTTTTGCCTTGCCGTGGGCGTGCTTTTCCAGGAGAATTGCCCAATAAGGACTAAGAAAAGTTGTTAATTAACGGTTTTACATGTTCGAAAAAACCTTTCGAAACCAATACAAATCTTGGGGGAGTGTATCGAGCACAGAAAAACTACGTAATATGTCCAACTGGTTTTTTGACAAGTTGACCATGTTAAGCATGAGAAGCCAGCACGTTTAACATAGTAAAGAAGTCAGAATGCATGAAACAGCGTTAAATCACCCCTTTAATATTTAAATTATAAGCATTGCTATAATATTTATGTTTTTTTTTTATTTTGGCATTTGGCAGACGCTTTTATCCAAAGCAACTTTCATTGCTTTTTTTACCATACATTTGTTATTAAGTATGGGCAATCCCTGGGATCGAACCCATGACCTTGGCGTGTCTAGAGCCCTAACCACTTGTAAATATGTTCTGCAAATGTTCCATTTGCATGCAAATTTGCGTACCATAAATACATACACACATGTAAAATCCAGTGTTTGCAATGTAATATATGCATACATTATACAGTATATTCTTAAAAGCATAACAAACAGTACAATATACTGTACCGTATAACAAGCTATCCAATTCATGAGGAGAAACTACAAACATGATTTACATTCAGGTCAGCAACTCATTATGTGCTTATTAGCAGTTCCATATTGCCTGTCACTCAAGTGATTTACAGATCGAGGTTAATAGTTGCATCTTCAGCAGACAGCAAAATTTGTGTGTGGACCCAGAATAGCTGATCACATGGACATTGCCAACTCATCCAAACTGTACACCTAAATATGTACACTAGCTCACATATACATATAGAGAGATACGGCATCATTTTCACATTTCTGTATCACGTGATAGAAAAAGTGTGCAGGCATTTAGGCTAACATATCCATTTGAACAGACCGAGTACATCTGATTTCGGAATGAGTGGAAAACCACCGTCAAAGCTTTAATGCCAAAGTGTCATCAAACACATCTATCACACCTAAATGACATTAGGAGTCCTGCAGGAGCGCATTGCTCATTTTGTGTGAGGGTTTCGCATTCTTTATTAAATCAGAAGAGCCCTAATGGCCCTTGGTTGTGCGTTTGTCACTTTGTACATTCCACTGGGCCATTCAACAGTCCCTTGAGGACAACCAGCGCAAATCAGGTTGAGTAGATCATTTGCAAACCAAATCTGCAGTCTGCTGTAACTAGAAACCCATGTTTAACTTGTGGATCAAAAACCATAGCATTATCAAAACCAGTGGTTCTCAAACTTTTTCATTGTAGTTTGGTTCTTCCCCTTTGTGTAGAGTGCTTCGCTATGTGTCCCCCCCAAATAAAGACTAATAAACTTAAACTTACAATTTTAATTAAACCAAAAACATATTCAGTTACAGAACGCTGGAACATCAATTCTTTTTTGTTGGTGGTCTTATTTTTCCGATGTTTAATCGCTTAAATCTATGAAAAATTTCTATATTTTGTAAAATGCCACACAATCGTTGGCCCCCCTTGATCCATCTTGGGGCCCCCAGTTTTAGAACCACTGATCTAAACATTTTTAAGAAGAGGAAACATGATGTGTTGCTTATTTACACTTAAAACAAATGAAGCAGTGAAACAAAGCAAAATCGGATGATGGAGGGAAACCAAGCAAAGACATATGTGGCAGCACATCAGCTCTGAATGTGTGTCAGTGGAACAGACAAGAAAAAAGCATACACAAATTAAAATACAAGAGAGAGAGCGAGAGAGAGAGAGAGAGAGAGAGAGAGAGAGAGCGAGAGAGAGCGAGAGAGAGAGAGAGAGAGAGAGAGAGAGCGAGAGAGAGAGAGAGAGAGAGAGAGAGAGAGTAAGAAGTGAACAGATGCGCCATTGCTCTGAGTGTCAGTTGTTATTAGTAAATAAATAAAACAAGCAGGATCCAAGGGCCATGTGTATATTATGTGTGTTGGCGAACTATGCTTATCCAATTACACACCAAATTCAGCCCAAACCCCTGACCCCCTCTGTGCTCAACTCAATTACCCTCCCTGACAGAATCACAGCAAGACAGAACCACAGCAAATCTATGCTAACAAGACAGCCTAACAACATCTATTAGTACATTTATTCAAAGTCCCTTAGTCCAAGTAATAATAACCAAGTTATAAGTAATAACTAGGCAGTTATCTAGTGGCCTAATGGTTAGAGAGTCGGACTCGTGACCAGAAGGTTGCCGGTTCGATTCTCAGGACCGGTGGGTAACGACTGAGGTGCCCTTGAGCAAGGCACCTAAGCCCTACTTGCTGCCCACTGCTCCGGGTGTACGTGTGTTCACGACTTGCTGTGTGTGTGTTCACTACTCTCTGGATGGGTTAAATATCGGTCACCATATCTGACAAATAGGTCACTTTCACTACTGCTCCTACATAAATGAAGAAAGATAAAAATATCTAAATCTGTTCAATTCTAGACAACAATCAATTGACCATTCCATACTGCCATGATGAATGCAATGATTTGTCTCTTTCATATTTGTGGTTTCTCCTACACCAGTGGTCACCAACCCTGTTCCTGGAGATCGACGGTCCTGCAGACTGCAGCTCCAACCCTGCTTCAGCACACCTGTCTGTAATTATCAAGCAAACCTGAACACCTTGATTAGATGGTTCAGGTGTGTTTGATTGGGGTTGGAGCTGAAATCTTCAGGACGGTGGATCTCCAGGAGCAGGGTTGGTGACCACTGTCCTACACCATCTCTGTTTTGTACTCTTTGCGTGTATATAGCGATATAAGCATACCCATGCTGGGTAGCTTGGCCTCCTTGACAGACTTTTGGCAATATCATCAGATAAAGTGCATATTTACACACCTTAAGGTTAGACATCTTGTCTCGTGTACTAATAAAACTGACTTTTCTTGTCACTATTAAGCCTCTGACCGGTTTAGATTTCCCTGAGCTGCAATGATTGCACCTTTTATCATTAGTGTAATGGATTGGCTTTTATATCTCTTTTATTTTTTTACAAAAGAAAACAAAGATGTTGTACTTTGGAAAGCTAGCCAACTGTTTGATCTCCAGCGCCAAGCTCTCAGCATGTTCACGGATGACTCAATCAGCACACAAAAACACACGTCAAACAATCTTTTGATGCCAGCTGCCAACTGAGAATAATGCAGAACAAATGTCACTTGAACTTTGGTCATTTAATTCTTTAAAATATGCTTTACCAAAGTCATAGGATACATCTCATTTTGTCATGTCCATAAAAATAAAGAGAAAAGATCATCTCCCCCTATCATCCTTAGTATGTACGGTAACCTCTAACAAAATTAATGTTTTTTTTTACATTTAGCTTGTAAACAACCAAACGATTTTGAATGAAATTATACTGTCAATCAATTCAGTACTAATGTTATCAAGTAATAGTTTTTCATCTAAACTGACTGATGCTACAATAATTCAATAATACAGGACAATTTCTTTACTCCTTCAAGAAACAACCATACGAATGTCAACCCTGGTCTAGTTTATAATAGGAAGAAATCATCCTGAGAAAGGAGGTGATCATTACCTGGTCTGATGCAACATCTACATCATGCTGTGACACTGTCTCTCTCTACTGTAAATGCCTCTATTATGACCAAGCGTACTTTGTCCTTTATATATTATAATGCACTCAGTTTTCTCACTAAAACACCAAACAAGCTTTCCTGTCACTACATAATTTATCAAATGAAACATTGCACTCATGGATTCAAATAATGTCTTTGGCACAAAGCAAGCGCTATACTACCTGAACCTAATTGAATGTGTTGTTAATAACACAACCTGCAACCTTTTCATTCCTTTTTCATCATGTCTAAGGCATCTAACAGCCGCCAAAGGGAATTTTTACTCGAAACTGCAAATGGATTCGTTTCACTGGGGGCTTCAATTCAAGCATGACCTCTGGTACTTTTAAAGAACATGTACATTGTTCTTAGAGAATCAATCACTGTAAATGCTGAAGAAAGTGACACAATAAATGTCAAACAATAGCTCACTCAGATTTGTCCTTTGATGTGTTTGAGATGTTGTATAAATGATTTAGCAAATCTTTTAAAAGCTTTTTTAAAAGCTTTTAAAAAACTGCTTGGTGCATTTGCCTGCATCAAAAACTGATTTGAGAAAATAAACTGCAGATAAAACAGCTTCGAGACTAAAAGGGAGGATCAGAGATGATGTATTTTTGTATGCAAAACCTGGAAGCGAGTTAGTATTTTAGGACTTCCGGTTCCATCGCTGCAAAGTCTATGGGTTATTTTAATGGGTTTTTGGTTAATCACCCCAAATAAGGTCTGTGGTAAAAAAAAACTCAACATTTTATTCTATGACATAAAACACACCAATTATAACCCGCTTGTGATTTTTTAAAACCTTATTGTGTCTTAAAAACGGCGGTTGCTAACAAGTTGCTAAAAGCCACTTCTTCCTTTGGCGGGGACGTTAGACGTCATCGCACATATAAAGCTCACAAATAATGCAACATGGGCACAAATCTCTTAAAACAGAGATGCGGATTCATTCACGGAGTAATTACTTACTAAGGAACAGATTTTTTATAAAGTTTGAAAGAGTTCGGAGGCTTGGTGGTGGTGACGTTGCTATCGAGCGACCTTAAGTGTAGTCTGTTAATAGCATCGTGTTAGCTTTTTACGTCTGCCGATTGTATTTCGGCTTCACAAGTAACAAATGTTGTGTTAATATGTAAAGATTATCTTGATAGACAAAACGTGTAAACATAACCTTTGTTAATCACGGAGCTTATTTTTTACGATCTTCCAAAAGTCTATGGGAAAAATGCATAGGCTTTGGGTCGAGGGAACCAGCGCGGTGCTTACTTCCAGGTTAGCCTACAAGATGGTTTCATTTATTATATTAGGGGTGGGTGTGTGTATGGACTTTCTAACTAAATTTTGTAAGACTTTTTAAAAAAACAGCTCTTTTACAACCAACAAATCTTTTGCGGTTTTAAAACATGAGACAGATCTGGTACATAGACATGTAAATCTTTTAAATCTTAATTTGAATATGTGCAGGTATTTGGATATACAAATGAACCCTCTGACATCCTACGTTACTATTGTCTCCACAAACAGTATCACTTTATATTGCTATAAAGTGATTTGTTGATCTACCTTCAAAAACAACTGTCAATTTCTTACCTCTTTTTTATTAGTTAGCTGTTATTACCACTCCATGATTACAATTACAGATTCAATTACAGTTGCTCCTTCATGCATACTGAAATGTAAATTTCTTGTGTGATGAAGAACAAGGTCACATCTCATGCATGCAGGGCTGATGGCCAGGCGCCTGAGAAGAATGGAACCACAGAATCGGAGCTTAATTAGATATTAAATAATCCAGTAGAAGGTAAATAATGTGATTAATAAATAATTATTATGTAATTACTGATAAAGGCATCATAAACTCTTTGGTTTTGACTGCTCGATCTGTAGAAATGAGGCCAGTTGCAGAGACTAAAAGCAAATGCATGATCGCAAGAGACCAACTGTTACTACAAGTTTAGAAAGTCTTACAGGAAAGGTTAGAAAGCTGTTCAGAAGCCTGAAAGCTTTTACTTTTCAGCAGCAGGACTACAAACTGAGATGATTAGACCTAAAAATGATTTAATGCCTGACATTTACATTAGGGTCATTCCGTGTCAAATCAACCAAATTTTGAATATTTCCCCGGCTCAAATTTTTTATTTTTTTTCTATTTTTACAGAAGCAAGACCAACATCTGGAATGATGTTAATAAAAATTATGAAATGCCACAGATGAATAGTTATTAAGTAATCAATTAATTTGTAGAGGGAGGTAAAAATTTCAATTTTCACCTGAAATTTGGAGCCATATTAGAGGGTGTAAAAATGAGATGAGAAATATGCCAGCATCATCATTTTATTTTTACACAGAGATCAGTATACATATTTAAAAAATCAAAAATTTGAGCCGGGGACCTCTGGTTGAGTTGACATGGAATGACCCATTAAGAAATTTAATGGGCACCTCAGTATATTGGATGTCCAGAATAGTCCAGCCTGAGATGGCGCGCTCAATCAGTTTACTGAAATTCTGATGCGTAGCAATGGCCAAAATCTCCAGTTTCAATCTGATCGGGGTTGTGCACAACTTTTTACTAGGCATACAGATTTAGTCAAAAGTCTGGTTCAGAGCCTAGTGTAAGAACCATCACAATAAAACAGGTTTTGTTTATATGTCTTGGAGACTGGGGGCTATCTTCTTCCAGTAAGCAGCATGTCAAGAAAAGGAAACTGTTTAGATAAGTGTGATTACGGTACACGCTGACCCACATTTTGGAAAGAGACAGACAACGGCATGCTTTTTAAGTGTGCTCGCCTATGGGACAGCATGCATGTCCACCACTTTGTTTAGTCGCCAGACTCCTATGTCTTTTGGCAGTCAGTCAGAATTAGAGCGAGCACCCAAACACAGACATGCAGAGACACACGCATGCAGACATAGAAGACCAGAGGCTCTGCTCATGTATTAAGCTTTTCAGAAAATAATGAACGAGTATACAACTGAAAGAGAAAGTCATTACAAAAAGATGTGAAATTACAATATCACTCTTCTAATCATAAACAGAAATCACTGGATTGTGAAATCAACAAACAACCACAATCCCGGCACAAAATCTACGCTACATCTAAATGTTGCCATGGCAACCGTCAGCCCCATCCTATTTCATCTGTCCTCCCTCGTTTTCTGTGGACGGCCCAAAATCAGTCTGATAATCAGCAGTCATCACTGAACTTGTCAAAAATCAAAGAAAAGCTCATACAGATTCAGAATCCCATTTGCAGCCAGAAGAGCTACATGAAGCCGACACACACACACACACGAAGCTTAATGTGCACAATAATGATATAAATAAGCATTAAAGCAGAATAAATGTGTCCTGTGGAGACCCTGTCAAAGAGCATCATAAATCACCAGTAATTAGATGGTATTAACCCCCATTTTCCTCTGGTTGGTGGAATGTGTTTATGTAAATGTCACCATGGCAACATATAGGAAAGCCTCAAAGAATTCCAAAACAGGTGGTAATGATGTTCTGTAATAAAGAAGAAAGAACAGAGATCTCTACCTTTCATCTCACTGCACTCTCAATTTTACCTTCTAAACCTTACGTTAACATAAACGTACAGAAACTAACCTAATGCTTTTAGTTAACATATAAACATCTAGGAAAAACAAGAACGATCTTATACATAGAGTAAACAATGTATATTTTAGATTCCCTGTAGGTGCATTGAAAAAGTACACTCATTCTTTCACTGTGTCTAGATGAATTATAATGTTTCTTTCACTTTTGCGTGTTTGTGCATTTACATTTATTTATATCTTAACAGAATGTGTCCAACAATGAAATCTCCCAGCTGGGACATTCAAACATGTTATTTGATCCCTGCAGATTCGTTCTTAACATACGACATGAGTTTATTTGTGCCATATGGTGCAGTTCTACATTTATACTACATGCACCTGTTGTAAACAGAACATGTAGCTGTGCCCTATGGGATATATGGTGGGTTATTTTAGTGTCTCGACAGATGCAATTCAGATGCCATTGGATTGTTTATTACCACAAGTTATGAAACTCAGCCCTGTTTAATAATCATGGGTACTACAAGACAATTAGACTTAACTCTGACAACACAACTAAAAGCCACATAAGACTGAGAGACTGATGCTTTGTTCACTGATCAAGAGCTGTCTAACAGAAGTGAAGAAATGTATGTTATGAATTCTTTTACAATGACAAGAAAATGCAATTCTCAGTATAGTAAACTTTTGCCGATAGTCATTGACATAACCATCAGTGCTTTGGCCATAGTTTAAAATATTTATCTATGGGCACCCCCAGTTTTGTGCAGCCCCAATGGGGTGATAATATCCACCATGCTGTTGAGCAGTACATTCTAGCCTCTGCAGGATCCTTTTGACCCTGCCGCATATCTCTGTGGAGAAAGCATGTAAACTACACACAGACACTGGGAGGGTCACTAAATTACAGGCTTCACTGTACATATTTAAGATGAGTATGGGAAATCATTTTCCACAAGGACACTGGGATCTTTGTGAACCTGTATGATATCTTTAAGCAGAGTGCTCGGTTAGAGACAGACCATATGTGCAGTCAGCATGAGACTAATGGTGGACGGAGCAAAAGCTATAATGTGTGTGTCTATGTGAATCTATCATGTCAAGTTAAAGTGATAAGGCATCATTAAATAAATAAAGCTCTTCTCTGGCAAAGAAAAACATTATGGGTATTTATTGCTCCCCTGGGGGCATTCATGGTATCATGAAAAGGATTATGGCCTGCCTAGTGAGAAGACGGCATTCCACTGCTTGTCAAATGATCTTTTAAGAGATGCAAGAACAGAGTTTTCATAAGGCAGCTATTAACAAAATAACCACCAATAGGCATAAAGCTACTGTAATATATTTTTGGATAAACTGTCCATACACAGGGTCAAATTAACGCTCATAGTGTTTATATAATCCACACTTTGAGAGTGTGGATTATATATACACCGTAAATGTTAATTTGACCTTTTTTAACACTGGCGATTTTACTGTGTAGTGAGATGTGAGAAGAGAAATCATTTACTGTATAGTAGCAGCAAAAGATTCAGATTAGTCTTCAAAAATAAATCAAACTTGATTCACTGCACTGCATACAGTTTTACTCCTCAAGGACGACCACAATCTTAAAATTCTCTGTATTTTAGTGAGTAAACATTCACAATAACCTGCCACTTTACAGTAAACATTCACAATAACCTGCCACTTTATAGTTCTCAGTGACAATCTACAGTAGTATACTGTAGATCAGTGGTTCTCAAACTTTTTCGTCGTAAGGCCCCCTTTGTGTAGAGCGCATCGCTTTGCGGCCCCCCAAATAAAGACTTATAATCTTAAATGTAACATTTTTATTTAAACAAAAACATATTCGGTTATACAATGCTGAAACATCAATTCTTTTGTCTGGTGGTCTTATTTTTCTGATGTTTGATTGCATAAAATCTATGATCAATTTCTATATTTCATAAAATGCCACAAAATCTGTGGCCCCCTGGATCCATCTCGGGGCCCCCCCAGGGGCCACGGCCCCCAGTTTGAGAACTACTGCTGTAGATAATAATACCTTCAGTTCCATCCAAAAGCAAAAAACACAAACTGAAAAGTCCTTTGACAAACACAATTAGTTAATACTAAAACATATTTAGCAGTACAACACAAACACAAACTTATCTCAGAATCACACGGGATGGGAGCATCACATTTACTTCCCCAATTTAACACCATAATATATTGTTGCCTCGTAAATCACCAACAATGAATTTAACACTCCACACAAGTGTGTTGATCATTCTGTCTCAGCATATGTTCAATGAGTGCCTAGGGGACCATATGCTGTGAGGTTATCTTTTCAGAGTAAACACAGACACACACAAGGAACTTTCAGAACAGACTGAATCAAATGAGCCTTTTATGTGCTTGCATTGACTTGTTAGGATCTAAATAATTGTGCTACAGCAGAAGTCAATAACAAGCAAACCGAATCACTGGTGGCTAATATTAAGTCTTACTTAACTATAGCTAACTAAACTAGCATTTGATTATTATGTTCATGGGGTGTCTTGTAAAGTGGTCTGAGGCCAAAACCATTCACTCTAATTGACTTGTAAACACAGGCGGGTTAAGCCATTAATTATTCTAGTTCGTATTTACTTACTAAAGAGAACAATGCAGACTCATTTATTAGGTGTGACAGAGAATTTATGAGAGCGTGCGATTTTGTGGACACTGTAAATGTGTTGGTTTTAGATTATTATTATAGAATGATTTTTTTCATTTTGCATCTCTACATGTTGACATATTCAGTTCTAAGGTGCACCAACCAGTTCATAAAAAAACATAATAAATAATACTACAAGTGTGTGTACTAATCCATGAAGAAGCAGGTTCACACTTGGACAACTTCAAACCTTTTAAATGTCCCATGATCCGGTCATTCATTCAGTCGTTTATGATTCCAGCAGCTAAGAACTTTTAAAATACTTTGAAACAACATCAGGCCCCCATCGTACGGACACAAAACCACTGAGACATTTCTCAAAATATCTCATTTTGTGTTTCACAGAAGAAACAGTCATATACAGGTTTTCAACTACATGAGGATGAATTTTCTTATACTTAGTTGTACAGTTACACAAATCCCATTGCAAATCCCCCTCATTAAATCCCTATAATGAAGTGCAATACATAACAAATCTGATTCAGGGTCCCAACACTCACACACCCACCACCTCTTAACTCTTTGACTCACACATGCACACACAAACTGACTCAAACTTGCAGCTCACACACACAAATTCAGAGACATGGAGACAGTCAGGTATGAATTATCAGACTATAATCTGATGTTGTATGGTGGATATGATGTGCTGTGAAAGCATTTCCTGCACTAGCCAATCAATGATACACCCAGTGATCCCAGAAACCCATTTGAAAATGCAGGGTGTGTCTGTGTCTGAAATCGGTCATTAGGCTATTGATTTTGAAAACCATTTTAGTAGTGTTCCCGTCATCAACCCCCATCCCCTCCTTCTTCATTTACCTGCATGCCGAGCCAGACAGCATGATCCTGGTGAACTTACATCTTAAGTTACTTTATGTCTATATTGAGTGGGTTCACTTGAACTGACCCTACAATCCTATTTAGGGTTAAGTGCACGCCACATGGTTCAGGCACACACGTGTATACAAACTGCACCTTACCTTATTAGAGTATGGCGGCCTGGCAAGATTTATTCCGTCCCTAATGAGTTTGTCCCTGACCATTATCTTCAGCTTCAATTTTGGGTAGATCTCCAGCTCCTTGCGGTGGCCCAGGGTCAAATTCCTAGGCGCCCCCATGTAGCCCACGTTGCGGCCGGCTCTGTCACTGCTTTGCTCGGTCCATGACCTGGAGCCCCGCATCCTAGAATCATACTGCTCCGCCATGCGACTCGTGTACATAGGTGAGACCGCGGGCATCGGCTCCAGGGTAAAATAAAGCCCAGTCGCAGTTTCCTTGTCATCGTCTTTTAACCTCTTCACCGCATCGTGAATCCGCTGCCGGTGGTGCGGTATAAAAACACCTATGGCATCCAAGTCTGGATCTCCTATCTGCTTGCAAACTTCCAAATCGTCGTATCCGTTATCCACAAAAGCCTCGACATATTGACACAGCTGAAGGGTTTTCAACCATTCGTAGACGATGTTGGGTCCGCTGGTCATCATTTTGAATGAAGTTTAAAGCTCGGATCTGTAAAGGTGTGTTTACCTTTGTGAGCAGGTGACTGGCTCTCCCCAGCGCGTGCGCGTCACGTTACTATTGCCATCGAAATGAACGGCCCATCTTTGTATCTTCATTCAAAATGTTCAGGTCACAATGGAGAAACATTTAGAAGAAGCATTTTAAAGACATTGTTTTCCAAGTTAAAGTACGTCATGCAGCTTTTGATTTGAGTTGGGCACTTCAGCGCTTATTAATAACGGCAATGTTGAGACCATTCAACTTGTCACAGCTATTTACATTGAATATTCCACAACTACCGACCTCTCTTCTTCACGTTTAAAGCGCCATTCACCGAGAACGTTTTCCTCCTCTTAGCTTCGAAAGTCACCCACACAGACTACATTTTCCTCGTCTAATTCAACTGTTCATGCAGTAGTGCCAAAACAGACGTAAATGTTACCCACCGCGTGTATTTCCAATGGTCTTAACGCTCCTCTCACGAGCCCTCCGTCCTCCCCTTGTGTCTGTCAGTGCGGCTTGCAGCCAACTCTTTTCTCTCAGAAGACAAATAAAACCGCGTCTCTCCGGTTTGGAGACGAGCACATGTGGTTTCAGAGTTCTTGCCGCTATTTGCTGAGCAGTCTAATCGCGTTGGCGGCGTGTCGGCGGAGCAAAAGATCGGTTTCCTCAACGTGGCGACGTTTGGCGAGCCGACGCGCATCAAATTTGGGCACGCGCTGTCAAACTGTCTGTTTGGCGGAGTTTGAGGTAAATCGCCGCGAGCTAAAACACTGGCAAGCCGTTTCCGAAAATGAATATATAGCCTGTTTTAATCCGTATCGTTTTAAACTTTGTGACTTTTTTGCAAAGTGGATGAAGGTAAAGGTGCGAACGAGCTGTGGTTTTGAGGTAACAGAGGTTGCGGTCTGCTGTCAGTCTCGAGCAAGAGCGCGTGCCTCCTCCGCGCTGGTGTTGTGCTGTGAGAGGATTTAAATCAGAAGCGCTCGTGTGGGTACTTCGCGCTTTTTTTCGCAGTGTTATGCCGCCCCCTACTTTAAGATCAGACAAAAACAGGGAGTTAAAGGTGTGTGCAGTTTTTTTAACCCAGGGGTTATGCAGGACAAATCAACTTTTTTGTGGAAATAAAGAAAATGTTCAATTAATGCAAAATGCAATATTATGCGTCAGCCAAGGCTAAAGTTCAGCAAAATGCGTCTTTGCCCCTTCCGCAAGTAAAAGTTACAATTATTAAAAGGTAATGTATCATGATTAATTATTATTTTAATATTTGTAGCTACTGTAGCAGGGATTCCTTTGCCATTGGTAATAAATTACTAATGAAACACTTCAATAGGCCTACATTTACATTACATTTATTAAGTTGGCAGACGATTTTATCCAAAGCGACTTACAAGTATAGGAGAGCATATAAACATTTTGTCAACACGCTAAACAGTACCGTTAGTTTACAAGTACTAAATCAATAATAATATACTGCATAATTAGACAAATCTTTTTAGACAAATCTTTTTTTATTGAGGTTTTCCTAAAAAACAATCACATCAAATTAAATTTGTATACATAACAACACAATAACAAACAAAATAATTATAATAATAAAACAAATAAATTAAAAAAGGGGGGTGGGGGAGGGTCTATAAGGGGAGCTTACAGCTGGTGTCTGAAGTGAACTTATGTTCAAAATACAAAAGGAAAGGTCTCCAGACTTTTTAAAAATCTGTTTCTCTAACTTTAAATATGTCATGACACTTTCTACCCTGCATCTGATTGACCAGATGGTAGTGTGAAGTTCTCCGGTCACACCAAATATTGCTGTTATTGGATCCGGTCTCATCTCCAGGCATGGTTTAGAAAGGGATTCAGACGTGTAAAATATTTTTTTCAGGGTGGCAGATTTATCTCCTTTGAACACATGATCAAAACATTTTATATTCCCAAATCTAATTTTTATAGATATCTACAGGTGCGTAGCCTAGTCAAAAAATATTTTAATACCCTTTCGACTTCTTCTCCTTGGATCGAGGACAGTGTACAGTCCTATGCAAATAGCGGCTTCTGCATCTTTAGATTATTTAAAGGAGCAATGGGAAGAGGATTTGAGTAGTGCAGTCCCAGAAACAGCTTGGCAGTCAGCAGTTTGGTTCATATGTTTTGGACGTGTCCGGTTCTACTTCTAGGACCATTCTGGTCTGCTGTGTTTGAGACTTTTTCATTTCTGTGTGAAAAGGAGATGAGACTGGATCCAATAACAGCATCATTCATAATAATATGAATTTAGATATTGCTAATTGTGGTGGTCATATTGCCAATTGCGGTCAAACTGCTTATTGTTGGTCAGTGGCAAGTGAACAATTGTTTGACCAAGTAGCAAATGCAGTTTCATAATTGATTTTTTTAGGAATCAATAAGATGATGATTTGTCTCATAGGTAGTGTATATACTGTCTCAGAGCAGTTTGACCAACATTTACCCTGTCTTACTACTCCTCCTTGTGGCCTTTTGTAGTATAACATCATCCTTTGAAAATCGTGTGAATTCTAGAAATGAAGAGTTTGGTTCCAAAATGAGATAACTCCGTTTTAAAAAAATGTTCAAAAATCATGTTTTTTTATTGTGCATTCCAATTAATTTCAATCAAACTGCAGTTGGTTTGTTTTGATTTAAGCCATAATAACTCAAAAAATACAGCTACTAACACAATAAAAACATGATAACATAATATAAAACATGATTTTTGAAAATTGTTAAAAACGGAGTTATCTCATTTTGGAACCAAACTGTTCAAATATTCTCACTGATTTAAGATGATAAACACATACATATGAAATAATCAATATAATGCAACATAAAATGGTAAATTATTAACTAACAATTACACAATTGTAATAATATTTGAATCAACATAATTGTTTTTGCACCATCAGAAACATCAGACGTAAAAAACTGGTTTGATGAACTACACCACGAAGGCACAAAACACAGATTTTAAATCGTTTTTATTTTCCATTGCACAGTAATTTCTATCTACAGAAGTTCTAAACCGTTTGTGGCAGCAGATAGTCATAAACATCCATGTGAAATTTGCATAAAACTGTACAAGAAATTGGCTACAATGAGAAAATACTGCAACCCACTGATAACCGTTATATTCAGGACAGTAAATGAATGTGGCTCTTCTGCATGTTAAAAGTGTAATATTTCAGGTAAGAATGTTCTGTCTGAAACAAATAAAACATTCACTACAAGTCAACATGAGACAGTACAAATCGAATAAATAAAAAAGCCAAAAAGCAACAGGAAAATTCAGACATCATCTCACTTTCTTCTCATGTAACTACCAAAAGCGAACAACCAGGTTCATCAACAGTGAATTCTAAACCTCTCAAAAATATGAATAAATTAAAGGTGTGATCATTCGGTTTCCGAGGAACACTGACTTTACTGAAATGTACGGCATTACAGTTCAACATGGCTGACTGGATTATTTGACATATAGCATCCTAGAACGTCAATGTTTCCCTTTATCTCAAACAACCAGTTTAGAGGAGTCGTAACTAATAATATTTGGTTTTGAAATGTAAATAACCATTCGAAGGCTTGAAATGTCTTCTCATAAATAAGGTACATAGAAAAGTATGGCGTTTTCAAGCAAAAGCAAACTTTCTTATTAATAATTATACTGGATCTCTGACAGCCCTCACCCTGGTTGTGTTAAAACACATTCTCAGGCCTTGATACTGTGATCACATATGTCAATTTTCAAAGGAACGCACACTCACTTCAAAAAAATCGCCCTGTCAGTTATGGCAAGAACAGAGGACACGCTGAAAACAAAGGTATGGAAACAAGCAACAGCACACGGTATAATCAGTTTGAATGAGCTCTGAATTCTTCCTCCCCAAAAGCATATATAAAAATATTTTTTTAATAATCGATGATTAAAAATATGACAAGGATATCTATTCAGGGAAATACAGTACTGCAGAGAAAAATACACATTTTACAAATATAATTGAATTACTTAAGGAGAAATGACATGATATCCAAAAACAAACCCGGTATTGGGAAACACTATTACACCATGGCATGAAAACACATCTACAGAGAATACAGAGTCCAACACAGAGAAACATTTATAGTCTTAGAGAGATTGGCTTCGTTTGTAATTCTTTCCCCCCCACATTTTTGTCGAAGTATACAGTATGTGTTAGTACGAAACACACGAAAGGCAGACTCCACTTGTAATGGTATAGCACACAAAAACATTAGGACACTCCTCAACACTGTTTTACTGGTGGAATATGGAGTGGTACTTCAGACAAATATAGCTTTCACAGTCAGTGGAATACGCAACTCAATGAAAGAAAATCTTTGGCGTTTTAAAAGATATGGCAACTGTCTTAGGGTCAGTATGGCCACTTTCACTCTCGATTTCATGGTCCCAGATTGTCAAACTACTTCATTCACAGAATGGCAAAAACTTTGGGCGGAGAGGCAAGTGGGAATAGTTTCTTGAGTGAGATTGGGTCACGTGAGTCAATGCAACATGTATAGCAGCATTTCTTGCAAACCACAAATAATATTGTAATGGCACTAAAATGTGGTTTCAAGGGCGAAATGGGGGGAAAAAGACATTATTACCGTGTTTTGCATTTAATTGTTAATTTTCCGCTTGAATGTACAGTTAACACTTACTGTAAGTGCTTTCACGGATGTGCAGTATGATGATGTTTTTGTGCCAAAATGACCTATGGCATATACGTATTAATCTATAGCCAAACTCAAACCCATGAAATATATTCCAAAATATTGACCTGACATTCAAAACTACTATTAATAATGTTCCAAAGTCTCGCCTGTAAACAAAATCACCAAAGATGAAGTCTTCACAAGTGGTCCAATTTACTGATTTTAATGAAACCAGGTATGACCATATGAGCCATTTCTGAACATTAAGTGCTTTAATTTAACAAGTGAAACGTGGACCATTAAACAGACCCAACCCAAAATATTTAGTGAAGCACAATCTCTGGTAAGCATGTGTCTATTTTAAAGCTGTTTAGTCTATGCAGTATGCAGGAATGGAAGGAAAAACTTGTCTAATAGACAAAATCAAATCTCTTACGACAACTTAATTTTCAGTCATCTGTTCAAGCTATTGAGGTCTATATGGCTGCCTTCATAATAACGTAATAACGATAATGTTCAGGTTTTAAATGTTAAAGAGATTGTTCACCACTGAATGAAAATTCTGTCATGAATAACTTGCTCTTTGTTTATCTTTGGAACACAATTGAAGATAGTTATGGTTAGATCCGAGAGCTTTCTGACTCCCCCCATTGACAGCAACGTAACATACACTCAAAGTTCAGAAAGTTCAAATTGTCCATGTGACTACAGCGGTTCAACATTAAAGGTCCAGTGTTATTTACGTTTATGCATTTGGCAGACGCTTTTATCCAAAGCGACTTACATTGCATTATACTATACAATTGTTTCTGAGTATTTATTTGGAGGATCTATTGACAGATATGCAATATAATATACATAACTTTGTGTTCAGAGGTGTATTAAGACCTCACATAATGAAGCGTTATGTTTTTATTACCTTAGAATGAGCTATTTCTATCTACCTACACTGCGGGTCGCCTTACATGGAATTCGGCATCATGTTGTTTCTACAGTAGCCCTCAACAGACAAACTGCTCTACAGAGCGCGAGTCGTAAATACGTTATCTCCTTCGGCAAAGAAGCAAAAACATGGCGACATCTTTGTCCTATGTCAGTTGTCCTAGTGCTTCGAAAGGGAGGGGTGGAGTGAGCCATTGGTTGCAATTCGCAACCTCACAGCTAGATGCCACTAAAATCTCCACATTGCTCCTTCAAATTTATGAAGCGATGACAATACTTTTTGCGCGCAATAAATAAACCAAAAATAAATACTTTATTCAATTAATTTCCTCTCTAATTTTAGGACAATTTTATCTTTACTAAATTTCTGCCCGATGAGTGCATGTTGAATGAATGAGGCATTTATATAGCGCTTTTCTGTCTATTGCTGTACACCCAAAGCGCTTTACAATCATATGAGGGGGGTCTCTCCTCAACCACCACCATTGCCATCTATGGGGGTGTCAGAAAGCTCTCAGACATCATCAAAACCTAAAAAACTTCTATATTAAAGTCCCCATGAACCGGAAATTGTGATCGTTTTTACTTTTTATTTCACTGACTTTAATAATAATTTGTGTTTCAAAGTTGAACGAAGGTCTTACGGTTGTGGAACGACTCGAGGGCGAGTAATTTATGATAGAATATTTATTCATTGGTTACCTATCAGTGAACAAGAGTTGGTTCACTTAAAAAGAAAGCTTCAGTCAGTAGTACTTACTAACCATTGTGTTATTCAAACTTCACATGGCTTTCTTTTGTTCTTTGGAAACAAAATTGAGTTAAAAAAAATGTCTCTTCTCTGTGTGAAAATGTACTCATTCAATGAAATACACTCGGCTACTCTCGTGTTGTGAATGTCACTGATCCCTGTTCCAGCATTATTTACAAGTAAACATCCTAAACTGCTTTAAGAATGATACGCCCATTCGTATGACATCATAACGCTTGGAATACACAGCACAAATCACATTGAATTATTTAATTTTATTGAATTGAGTTTTGGTTCCAAAGAACAAAGAAAGCCATACACGCTGTGTACTACATTTTAAGTTTTGGGTGAACAAACTCATTATATTTTCCAACTCTGTCCAGACCAGATATTTTCTGTACTGAGTTTTATAGAAAGTTGAAAGATCTGTATAATGTTTCACATGAAAATACCATCAATTAAGTCATGCTTGCATTTCTAAATAGTTAATTCACAATGAATATTTTACATACAGATGCTTCATTTCTATCTCTGGCTTATCTCTCAGCCATTTAAAAACCCTCTGTAGATGGTACTTTAATGTAAAGCATTATAGTATTCCCAATAATTAAAAATATGACTCAAAAATCATTTTAAGATAAAGTGATTTGCTAAAAAACAATAAATAAACGAATAAATAAAATATTTAAATAGGAATGAAACCAAATGGGATCATTTAGTAAAAGGTCAGTTTACATAAATATACCAAGTAAATTTTAGAAGTAAGGAGATTGTTCTCTTCCCGGTTACAGCGGTTCTTGTGAACAGAGCTCTTCCCATGCTTCGCCCAGTGTCTTCATATTTAAGTTCCTTTTGACAGTCAATAGCAAATATGGCAATTATACAGACTTTAATGGATTTATATAGAATTATGTAGTATATATATTATTTTCCACTTTTTTATCTGGAGATTTTTTTTGTTTATTTCGTTTATTTGTCTTTTTTGACTATGTACTGCTCTCCAACGTACGAGGCAGAACATGATTGCAAAAAACAATAGCACAAAAACAATTCAAGGACTGAGAGAAGAAATAGAATTTCTAGGCCTGCCAAGCCCAGCCGCCATGAGAGAGGATTGGCAATATTCAACAAACGAACAAAAACCGAAGAGTGGACACTTGTCATGGTATGATATTCCTCAAACTGGGGCCGCTCTCAGTCTGTGCCTCAGTTCTGTGAGCAGACCGTGTTTAGTATTGTGCTAGGATAGAGCGAGGGATCCCACTGGTCCAGCAGAGGAGAGATGAAGAGAGGGAATGGGACACGGATTAGAGATGAACAAGGCTGTGTAAGACAACTCCTGAGTCCCGCTGGGCTCTGCTGTTTTCCGGAGATCAGAACTGGTACCATTTCTTATCCTTACACTTCAGCATCATCTGCAGCACAGAAGAAAAGTTACAGCTGTCAATCATGATCCCAAACTTCCGGAAAGAAATTATGAAAGCTAGTGCTCACAAATGATGTCTCCAAAAGTCTGATTCCACATTGAAAATATGATTCAAAACCAAGTTTACGAATTTTGAATCAACTTTTACAATGACATTTTTCATTATTTGTTATGATGAATATCAATATCATCTGATGTTATGATGAAAATCAATATGAAATGTGCATTTCTGGTCAATATTTGACATTGACCAAGTTAAGTAAAAACAAATAAACAAACAAAAAATGAAATAGGAAGCATTCTACTAGCGTTATTAATGTTTGGATGTTTTCAGAAAATGATCTGGTGGCGCCGTGATCACTCTGTACCTCATGAGCGTGTTTGGAGAATGAGTCAGCGCTGGCCATCATGGCTGCCGTTCGCTCTTCCGCCTCGCCCAGTTTCTGTCCTCTCTCATCCAACGCTATCCGAGCTCGAGCGAGATCACCCACGATTCCAGACGCTGCCCCCTTCATGCCTTCTATACCCCCAGGACCTGGAATGTGCTGAGCGAGACTGCGTGGCGCTTTTCCGGCGCCTGTTTCCCCGACTGAAACAAACAAAATTACAAAGTGTTAAAAAGGTGCTGTACAAAAAATAGAAATGAGCACAATATGCTGCCTTAAAGAACACCACACATGGTACAAATAGAACAGAGATATTCTGTAGTAATAGAGAGGTATGGTACAGGGGACGGCAGGGCTAGTTGTCACAAGGACTGTATTTCAGTAACAACCCAAACATACATTCATACACAGGTGAACTAAACTGTATACACTATAAAAAATACCAGTAAAAAATGGTAAAAGTAAAATTATGTCATTTTACACCCAACTTTGTAATTTTTTTTACCACATTTCAAAAATACATAAAATTTCTGAAAAATAAAACAGCAAAAGTTTACAGTGTAAAATAAAAATAAACGTATAAAATATTTGTAGGGTATTTTTCATACATGTCACATTTCGGTGGGTTAAGCTCTCACACGTGCTTAGTTCAGTATGTTGTAAAATTGAATATATTACATTTTAAATAATCTTTTTAAAGTGGTCTAATATTTTTGCTTTGTTATGAATCGTTTTGGTTCCTATTATTCAAGGTTATTTCAGTTTACTAAAATTATAACTTTGAAAACGTTTCTGTTTATTGAAATCAAATAAAATATTGGCCAAAAAATGATTGGCAAACCTTTTTATTTTGCCTCAGAAATAAACTGAAATACGTTTAAGGCACTAAAATGATAATAATAAACAAAATCTAAAATAAAAATGTTAATTTTATATAGCAACATAATCAAATAAACAATTAAGTAATAAAATGACAAAAACATATACATTAACTTCATAATTGAACAAAAACGAAAAATCTAAAAATAAAAGCTACTTTAAAAAATTCATAAAACTACAATACAAATAAAACAACACTATAATAACTCTAACTCTGCTATTATTTACTACGGAAATGAACATTTTATTTAGACTAGACTATTTTCAGACTTCACACATATACAGTGTATATGGGTTTTTCTTTACTGTTTATTTTCTCGATTTTTGTATCCAGGGTATATGCCTACAGCATGCAACAACAGACTTACCCTGAGAAACATTTATTGGAGTAGAAAGTGTGAGAAGTAGCCTTTAGGGGCCGTAGCTACAGTATACTTTAAGCACCCGAGTGACTGTATAAATCAGATAATGAAAAGACAACTCACAGAGTTCCTCTCTGTCTAGAGACTGCGCTCCTCCGCCGAAGAGACCCTTAAAGAATCCCCTGTTAGGAGCTTCGGGCGTCTCCACTGGAGTGAACAGCTCGCCCAACATCTCCTGTCACACAATCCAATCATCACCTTCATCATCACAAACAATATTCAGCAGATGAGCCTACAGGAACGGCCCATGAAGGCTTTGCTCACCTGCAGGTTCTCGCAGACCTCCTGGCTGTATGTGATTCTCTGGATCTCAGTAGGAGAGGTCAGGTACAAGGCCTGGCCGAGGTTCGTGAAGCAGAATGTTCTCGCTATCCGCATGTCTGTCAGGGGCAGGTAATTTACATCCAGCAATGGTCTCAACCCTGGCAGACTACAAAAAAACAGAACAGCACAGAGACATTTCTTAGCTCTGGGATGTCGCCTATAGTCTATTATTCAAGAGCTGCTGTGGCGGTGCTTGTTTTGTCCCCGAGAGTGTGCCGTTAAATTACAGGAAACAAGCATTAGAGATATTTGTAGATATTATCTACGATAATACCGCAAGGTCGCCGCGTTTGATCGTTAACTTTGACTTTCCTACTGAGAGAGACAAACGTACAGATGTTTGTCTGCTCTTCTGTCCTCTCTTAAGATTTATAAGCCGAAGCACTTTAAAGAGCGATACAGTGATTAGATCTGTGTTGCAATAGCAACAGGCCCCCCAGGCTCTGACTTTGCCGAACAGCCGAGCAAGACGACAATATTCTGTACTAAAAATAGCCTGAATTGACTTTGTGTGCTATATCAATATTTGGATACAAACAATTCATCACGTCGATGAAACAATCCTCAGGCGGTGTGTGAAATAAAAGTGTAAAGGCCACTCGGGTTACATTCCTGTAATGTTACATTAAAAACTAATAATAATTCAATGTCTGTAGGTGGAAGTGCTTATTATTTTGATAGATTTGTAATTTATTATAAACAGTAAACAGACCATCACCATGGTAAGATTGCCGCATAATACTACCATGCTGCCGACTTGGTCTAAAAATAGATTTTTTTTAAGCAAACTAGACGTTTAATGTAAAAACCTACAAAACTTCAAGTTGTAATGATTGACTTACAAGTCAGAACACACAATGCAATATACATACAATATAAATATAAATAAATACAATGTAAATATAAATAAATACAATATAAATATGAATATGAATAAATACAATATAAATATGAATGCAAATATAAATAAATACAATATCAATAAATAAATTCAATATAAATAAGACATAATATACAAATATAAATGTGAATATAAATAAAAAATAAATACAAACTTCCTGTTTATGAAGCACATTCTCTCTCACCTGAGGGTCATGATGTGTCCGTTGGCACAAAAGCAGGCCAGACAAATGCCAGCGTTTATCTGTACCACATCCGCCCGCAGCACAAATGATGTTTCGGTGATGTTGTGTTTAAAAGCGCAGGTCTGGGAGGGCAGGCTAAACACTTTGGCCTGTTTCTCCGAGCACACCACAGCGTACTGGTTTTCGTTCAGCTCCTGGGATGTGGATGGGGAGACGGACACCGGCCGTCTCTTACGAACCTTGTCCCGCTCCTCTCCATTGGCTGGGGCGTTGGGTTCGTACCATGGCTCGAGCGCAGGAGGCACGAAAGACCCTGTAGAATCCAGGAAGGCCATTCGAATGATGCTTCCCTTCAACCTGATAAAAGTGCCTGAACAGAAAGGTTTAAGATGTCAGAAGTATCCATCAAATCAAACATCCACGAAACTGAGCATAGCAATGTTTTGCATTGACTCACCACTAGGGGAGACGATGACTGGTTGCAGAAGTCTCTGCTCTCCAACAGGGGGCATGTTGAGAGAGATGGCCAGCAGTGTGCCCAGAGAGGTGCCAACCCACAAACTTGGCGTAAGCCCGCCATCTGCTTTGCGTGTGTATGTCTCGCAGAAATAAAAAGACGTGATGGCCTCCCGTGACTCCTTGTCGATACTGGTGACGCTGGAGCTCCGTGAGCGGCTGAAGGAGTTGTCCCTGTTGTCTAGGGGTATGGCAGTCCGCGGTGGACATACAGAGAGTAGGACAGTAGAGAGAAAAACACAACAAGGTAAAGCCCCCAATCTAAGATGACAACAGAGATCGCATCAGTTATTTTTTGCCATACCGGTGTATCAGACAGCCTCTTGAGTAGAAGTAAGATCTATATGAATATTTTCAGCTTCTGGTTGAATGTACAAGTTTTAACATGCAATCTTGGTGGCGAAAAAATGATCTTTGATGTTGGAAAAATGAGGAAACATTTTCAATGTGATATAATGAGACAAATCCTATTCACAACACTGGATGGGCCAGATGCCCTGTTTTTACGGAACATACATATTTTGGACCCCGTACATATCCTCCTTTTTTGAAAAATGTCTTTTTAAATATAAAACCCCAATTATACTAAGAATAATATATAAACATATATGCAGTATATGGACATGTAAAAAGAAAGATGTGTGTGTTCGGTCTAAAAAATTAAATACAAAAATTGTATTTACTTCTTTAACAAGTAAGCAAAACACTGGAAACAAGACAGAAAAAATGAGGACTTTTTGCATTACTATGACTGTATACAGTATTGTATATACATCAATCTACACATTTGATTTTCATTTAAATCTGATGATTCCAGAATTTCCCACGCAATCAATTCCCTTAAAATCCCATTTCCTACAAATTCTGAAAATCCTCTTCGCTGAAAAAACTGAGATTCACACTGAATTAAGTATCAACAAAAACTTAATTTGTGAAATTCTGATTTGCACTTTTCTGAATGAGAGAGAACCACTGACAGGTGACCCTTCTTCATAATAACCGACTACATGAGAGAAAACACTTTTTTGTCTTTTAATAAACCAATATAGACAACAAAAAAACCTCAAGAACTTCCTCAGAATTATTCATTTACATATTTCAGAATCAAAAATCTAAACACACAGCTCAAACACCTTAAAATGACCCACAAAATACACATTTCCTCATTAAACCTGACAGATCCCGTTTGAACACCTTGCATAATAATGCATAAACTTCTCTTAAATCTCTTTGCATTGACATGAAATGTACAAAGACAGTGAACGTGTGGACACTCCAAATTCTGACAATTATGCAGATGGTCTCCACATTGAAAAGCATTAAGCATGAATGCAAAGTCAAGGCTTACCCAAGTCTGGCTTTAGCTCAGTAGGCAAGCTTAATTTCCGTGACATCTTTGCTGGAAAAAAGAGAACACGTCTCTTTACAAACACATTGAAGCTTTAGTAGAAGCCATGCAATGCTAGATGCTTGGAACGGCACATGGGAGACACTGCGATAGATTTCAGCCAAACACACACTGCAAAATGCTGCATGCTGGACAAACACTACTAGGATGTGAATGCGGTTCATTTGGCTGCACGAAGCCCTGAAAGGAAAATAATTAACATCAGAACAGACAAAACGCTCATTCCCAGCGTTCCGAATGCATGCACCAGACAGAAGAGAACAAGCTGGAACTGATGGCCTGTATGTATGACTTTTCCCATAGTTCGTCTATTGACATTTCTTTGTCGTATATTGTGTCAAACACCTAAACATTTGCCATCATCCCAGATAAGCACGTGACAGAAAATACTTTGAATGTTATCTTGTAATAAGATTGGCAGCCAGCAAAAAGAAAAAATCATCAAGAAAGCAACAAAACAAAAACAGGTTTCACAGTTTATCAATGTAAAAGGAATTAAACAGAATAATAAATGATACAAAACTTGGTTTGGTTTTCAATAAGAAGTACTGTAGCATCTACAGTGACCCCAGAAAGTATTTGGATTTGGTCACTTAAGTCAAACAAAAATATATGAATGTCTTGGCAGCATGTAACAAAATTTAAAAAATATTAAATAAAGTAGAATTTATCACACATCACACACACACACATCACACACACACACACACGCACACACACACACGCTTTGGTTGACTATCCCCGTGGGGACAGTCCATAGGCGTAATGTTTTTATACTGTACAAACTGTATATTCTATCCCCTATCCCTAACCCTAAACCTAAAGATCATAGAACACTTTTTGCATTTTTAGATTTGTAAAAAATATTGTTCTGTACAATTTATTAGCTTTTTTGCCCCTGGGGACCTCAATTTTGGTCCCCACGGTGACACGAGTCCCCATGTGTTGGTGTGTATTCAGGTTTAGGTCCCCACCGGGATATACAAACATGAACACACACACACACACACACACATGTTAACCCACCCCCTAAACCTAACAATCACAAAAAACGGTCTTCTCTTTAAGATTTTCAAAAAAGTTAATTCTGTATGATTTATAAGCTTGTTTCCTCATGGGGACAAAAAAACGTCCCCACAAGGACAAGGGTTTTGGATATTGCCATCTTTGTGGGGACATTTTGTCCCCATACCGCAGGGTTTACCCTTCCCACACACACACGCAAAGAAAACTGTTCCAATAAAGACGTCGACTTTCTTTCTTCAGCAGAAACAAAATATTTATTTTGAAAAATGTTGGTAACCAAACAACACTGGCTCCAATTGACTTCCATCGTATGGACACAAAACCACTGAGACATTTTTCTAAATATCTTCTTTTGTGTTTTGCACAAGAAAGAGTTTTACACAGGTTTTGAATGACATGAGGGTGACCAAAAGATGACAGATTACACTAGTGAGTTAGAAATCATTACAAAAATGACTGACTTCTGAGAATAATCTCTAGCATCATTTCATTGCAGATGTCACTTGATTTGATATATTGTCATTTATGTTTTGAAACAAATTCATTTTTAGGCGTGACTTTGGTGTCCAAATACTTTTGAGGCCATTGTTTCTAAAAAAAAATACCAAAGCTGGTTGCGGTCTTAACAAAAGTGCATTTTTCCATACTCACTATCCCGTGCTGACATGTACGGACATAAAAAGACAAGTACAGAAAAACAACAAATTGAACAACTCCATTCCTACAGACAGACGATTATAAAACAGCCACCGGTGTGGCCCAAGTTTCACAACAGGCACATATCACCAGGTTACATGCGTGCTACATGAACGTAGCATGCAGTGGGTATATCCGTTTGGGTTTATTTATGTGTTCGCCGTTTCCTGTTTTGTTCATACATAAAGACAGAGACAATGTGATCGAACAAAACCGGTGGAACCTCCTCGACTATATAATCCATCCTTACCTCCTCTCCCTCCTCCATTGTAGAACTGTTGATGGTTTGACATCAAGACTTTTTTGGAAGGAAGTAAAGCACATCAGCAGTTAGAGATACCCAGCAAGACACAGCGCAGGAATGACGGAGCGTGACATTGAGAACGTATCGACCTGTGTGTGTTAACGGACCGCATCTGTTCTGCGTCTGCCCGCGTTCGGGTGTCATGGCGAGTGTATGCTGATATTTGCACAATGATTACAGGGACCTTCTTTCAATATTTGATGATCAAGCCACTTGCTGGGAGAGCGGCAGGGAAGGTCTTTGCTCTGACTGAAGGTTAAGTCATTTTTGGAAATACATTCTCGTTCTGTTCTGACCTTTCGGAGCAAATCGTATCTTTTTTTTCAGATCTGCCTCGTGTGAATGTCGTGCTCTTTATGGAAGGAGGTTTTTAGGTCGTCTTCAGCCTATCACGACCCCTTCAGCTTTACCGAATTAACTAGATCGAGAATATGCAAATAGCTTAACATTCCCTTTCCATAACCATGTGCTTTAACTGGGAGTATTTTTGCATTTATATTTGCACGAAAACAGTGTTCATTTGAATAAAGAGTTGTTTTCGCCACCCTGGAGGAAGACTTGGTCTTATAACAAAGGTTACAAATCTGAAAAAAAAAAAACCCGCTGGAAAATGTCGCATGAATCTGAAATGTGACAATGATTTTACTGCTCGTCACGTCTTCGATTAAATATTTGGTTACACAATTCAGCGACGGTATCTTAAAGAAATCAATACCTCATTAAACCGCAACCGAAACACTCCCTCGGCTAAGAGCTCTGTGTTACAGTGCATTTACAAGCTTTGCTTGTCTAGTAAATTTAGATTTAATGTGTCTTTTCCGCCCACAAAACAGCTGTGTCTTGTTCTGATGCTGTGAGATACTTAAGCTAATGCAGACAACATCTACAACTATTTTGCATGGATTATTTCTTAAACCTTACAGCTTCCTAACAATTCCAGCATCAGTGTGTATGCATCAACAATTCCAGCATCAGCATCAGATATGACTATCTGTTTAATTTTTTGGCAAATACTTTGATACAAAGTCTTTGTGTCCTTGAGTTTCTATTCAGGTCATGGATCAGCCCGTCAGGGATCTCAACCTATAACTTGTTTCAAGCCCAGATGTTAACCACTCTATTCCCAGCAGACATAAGTTCCTCATGTCAGTCATTATCATTCATCACAATGTCAGACATTCTCAGTCATGTCGACCTTTCTGAACCTTTGTTCTCAATTACAGATGCAAATACAAAATAAGATTGACATTTCTATGATGTTCAGCAACGACTGTTATATTTGACACTGGCAGCAAGAATGTGATAAAAAATACACCATTATGTTGTGTACAGCAGATTTTTGTGGACAATTGTCGTTTCATGAGTTCGCCTATGCAGATAATAACAATAGAGCAATGGTAGAAAATGGTATGCGTCCGGGGAGCGGTGCCCCGAGCTCGCCGGATCCTACCAAACCCGGAGCACTCCCTCCTGACCGGGGCGAGTGCCCCGAGCTCGGAACCGGCCCGAACCCAGAGTGCAACCCGCGTGTTCCTGCGGGAGAAGCGGGCTCGAGGAGAGGAGCCGGGGTGGTGGAGGGATGCTGAAAACTGTAGAGAGAACGCAGGTACGACAGCTTTGTCTATTTATAGGAGAGCTCGCTTGACCTGATAGGGTAGATGCTGTGATTGCTGATAGCGGATCAGTCGAGTTGATTATCTGCTCCTGCTCCTCCCGAACTTTGTTAATTAAACATCATTTATATGTTTCAACCGAAACAGGCATATTTCAAGGTGATTAAAAGCACTATCCCTTTAAACTGAAATGAATAAATGTATCTTAAAGGAGCAATGCGGAGATATTAGCGGCATCTAGTGGTGAGGTTGCAAATCGCAACCAATGGCTCAGAAGGACAAAGGAGACAACGTATTTACAAAACGCGCACTTTAGTTTGTCCGTTTAGGGTTACTGTAGAAACAACATGGCAAACTCCATGCAGGGGGACCCTGCGGTGTATGTAGATAGAAATAGCTCATTCTAAGGTAATAAAAACATAACACTTCATTATGTAAGGTCTTTATACACCTCTGAACACATAGTTATGTATATTATATTGCATATCTGTCAATAGATCCTCCAAAAAATGACACACTTGACCTTTAAATGAACAAAATAATCGATTTTCAGCAGGCTCAAGCATCAGAGCTGATTAGTGTGTTGGTTATAGCGATAGTGTTGTGCTCTGAGGGACGTTTTACCTGAGGTGGGAGATTTACAGCGGTCTTCTGAGGTGGCCGAGCCTTCATTAATGTCACACAGCCCTGTACAGAGAGAGAGAGAGAGAGAGAGAGAGATGTACAGTCTTTGCATTGTGTAAGTTTCAAGTCTCATGATGTGGGCGATCTGCGCTGTATTTTAGTTCCACGCCTGAGAGTGACCGACGTGAGTGATGTGGAGAGTGTGTAGCCTTGCTCTGATCTCCAGGTTGAGAGGCAGATGGGCAGTTTGGAGCTGAACCCAGCTGCTCTGATCAACATTCACCCTGCGCGCATATCCGACAGATCCCAGCCCCCCGCTAAATATCACTCATTACCCCCTGACGCAAACACACACGCCGGGTAATCTGACAACCGGTCTGTTGCCAAGTCACGGCAATCAGCAATCATTTCTTACTGAGTTAGGGTGCACTTCCACTTTCTACCAGCAGGGGTCACAGTGTTGTAGACTGTTTAGTGCTCACTAGGGGTGTGTGGGGGAGAAATCTTTTTATGTTAAGTTTTTATGTATTTTAATATTACCTCATGATACTGTATTCAAGTTCCAAATGTGTTAAGAGTTGAAGATTTTATTTATATTTTTAGATTAAATATTTCTGGTAAAAAATTAAGATTGACCATACTTTA
Source organism: Triplophysa rosa (assembly GCF_024868665.1). Lineage (NCBI taxonomy): Eukaryota > Metazoa > Chordata > Actinopteri > Cypriniformes > Nemacheilidae > Triplophysa > Triplophysa rosa. The sequence goes on along the minus strand of NC_079904.1, from coordinate 8,234,573 downwards.
GTGGGTGAAATTGCATTGTTAGTGCTACTCAGGTAAAACCCAAAATTAGAACAAGCTAAGCATATAATTAAAGTTTAGTTTGACAATTTAAGTATGTTTACTTATTCTCCATGTTACCGGGACTAAAACATGCATGATTAGAAGCATTTTGCATCATCCAACACCCTGTCTATACCGAACGCGATGTGGCACGGTGTGTGTAAGACGACAAAAAACAATACAACTCATTATAATTTTAAATGTTGTCCACACTGGATGCCGGCACAATGCGACATGAGAAATACCTTGTTCTTAATGGGATTGTTGCATCGTGTCGTACCGCTCACGTCCAGTGTAGACACGGTGTAACAGACTTTTGCTGACAAATCATTATGACGTGTTGTGGGTTAAAAATCATGTAAACTTTAACTTTGATACAAATAAAAGAATAACAAGTAAAACATCACACCACAGTTTTAACTATAAACTACACAGTTAGGCCGTGTTCAAACTTGACTTCTTTTTTGAAGCTGCTAGCGTCTGTTTTACAAGCTCGAAAAAATAAAATGGCAGCTGAAATGCCCGTTGGAGGATAGTTTTGTATAAATTTAAGTTTATTTTTCACTTTCAATAACTTCTGATTGCATTTCTAGTGAGAAATTAGTATTGTAGTTTTTAAATATGTGATTGGTTATTGCAAAGATGCTCTCTGTTTATAATTCAAATTATTCAAAACTTCCGTTACGCTGCCTATGAAGCCTTTCTCTCTACGCTGCCTTCGTGCACAAATGCTATCTCTGAACATTGCCGGCTGCTATTTGTAAACACAATGCTGCGAGCGTTTTTTTTTTTTACTAAAAAAGCACCATTGTCAACTTTTTCTTGTCGAAAAAGAAGTCAAGTGTGAACACGGCCTTAAACACAACTATATTCATGACATCACAATCTAGATATCAATTTATTATTAATATTAATATTGTTTAACTAAATTTGTGTTTATAGAGAATAAGTGTGTGTGTAAAAGCATATCACACCTCCTGAAGGTTGTCGGCTTTTGCGGGGAGATCGTGGTTGTCTCTGATATGGATCACTGCCATACAATTCCACAGTACCCATATTCAACAGAACCGTCTTCTGTAAGTAATCCACTACTGCCAAACCATTACTGTTACCAAACACCACCCTGTGACACAAACACACACGGCAGAGACATCCCAGTAAAACATACAACTACATACCCTGCTGATAAAACAACTTAGATTAGCATGAACAAGCACCAGCTTTACGTTTAAAGCTGGTTTAAACTGGTAAAAGCAAAGCAGTCATTTCTATATTAACCTTAGTTGTGCCTGTTATGATTCACTAGTGTAAATAAAAAGTCTGCATAATTTGGTTTATTAATGTTTTAGTTGCTGAACCACTATCAACACTATTTAATCTAAAGCCTTTACACCATAAGAAGAACCCGATATGTGACTTTCTGTGAATTTATCAAGTAAAACATCTTTTGTCTCATTGCCTCATAGTGTGATCCTCCTTGCAACCACCTGGGTCCCTATCACACATCTCCATGCTTCATGCGTACTCACAGGCCGTAGCAGGAGTTGATGGCCAGGCTGCTGATCTGCTGGGGCGGCTCTCCACTGACCCACACCAGCTGTACCACCAGCTCCACCTGATACCCAGGAGACTGTTTCAAAGGACTGCTGCGCACCCTGAGGGAACCACACCGGAATAACATGAGTTATATACAGGCAATATTGACTTAAAAAAATTCTAACTGATTGAAATGTACTATTAAATAGACGTAATGTGTAAAAAGGGCTTTATAATGATATTGTCTGCAAAAAGAACTCAACACACTGTTCGGAGTAGATTAAAGGGCGTATACAAAGAACATGTTCTTCCTCTCAAAATCAGCCAGACAAAGACAGTAGAATGAAGCAGAACGCAGATGTCTTGAGATGTGTTTTTAAATACAGACAATGACATGGCATCTTAAAGGCACAATATGTACTTTTCGCTGTTACAGGTCACAAAAAAATACAGGTGTAGGTTGATGTGAATGAGCGTGGAATGATGGGAGTTGGAGTGGAAACCAAGGATATGACATCATTATTACACTGGTTAAAATTGTAAATTTCTCTGGATTCAAAACATTGTTGCAAATATTTCAGATAATGTAGGTACACAAGCGAACAAAACATAAAATATTATGCTAGTGTTTCTTGAATATTTTAATACAAAAAAATCGTACATACTGTGCCTTTAACGGAAAAGTTCACCCAAAAATGACAATTCTGTTATCATTTACTTACCCAAAACAGTATTCAAATCTTTGTTCTGTTGGACACAAAAGAAGATATTTTGAAGAATGTGGGAAACGAAAAGTAGTTTTTTCCCTTCTATGGAAGTCTATAGTGCCCCAGATCTCTTTGGTTACAAACATTCTTCCAAATATCTTTCTTTGTGTTCAGCAGAACAACAAAATTGACACAGGTTTGGAACAACTTGAGGGTGTGTAAATCAAGACAGAATTTTCCTTTTTGAGTGAACCATCACTTTAATGCATTGCTTGGTGCAAACTGCTTAAAAACGTAAGCGTCCTTGCATATTAACAAAAAATGTATCTGTTGCCTGTTTGGTTATTTTCAAGAAAAAAATAAGACCAAAATCTCCATCCCTATATAATTTATAGATCAGCTTACTTCAAGCAGGGTATATTGTCTCTCATCCCATCCGACGAGTTGCTGCTAGTTGAAGGGTGTGTCTGAGGGGTGGCGTTTTGTGGACTGGGGGAGGTGATTGGAGTGGGAGGAGCTGGTGTCTGATCTCCACCCCCATCTGGGGACTCCAGATCATTTACCTCGCACTGTAACCTGACCTCCAATAACTGCAAAACACACGCACATACTGTATGCACACATGTAAGATGTGTATGCATCAGGTAATAGATTCCCATCAGTGTCACTGTTCTTAATCTGAGGCGGGCTAATTGCCGTGTATGTGTGTCTGTCAGTAAGTGTGTCTATGTGCATGAGAGTCACAGGGACTCGAGGTGCTAATAGGTTTAATTTGCCCTCATTATACAGAAGTGTGAACATTCTGCCAGCAGCCGATAACTCGCAAGGTTCATTCCACTTTTGTGTGTGTGCCTCCTGTACCCAATCAGATGAGTTCTTGTGACCCCCACTGCACATGCACGGATTTCAACCTGTTCTTATACGACTCAATATTATCCTTCTAATGCATTAGTATGCAATTATGTCGAGTTGATAACAGCATTTATAAGCCACGATAGCTTGCTTTAGTCTTAAAACCACAATATATATTTCCCATCAATACGCAACAACATAAATCTGAATTATTCACAGATATAGATTTTAATAGTATTATCAAAAGCACTTGTGAGTCACAGAACCATCGGTATGCAAATGTCAAGCTTGCAAAAAGAATGCGGTCGTAATTAAGCTCAATATACAGCTAGACGTGGTGAACATTAATAAAAATGGCTTTGAAAGGATCGAGGATTTAGTTAAGCATCTGACTAACAACTGTTCCTCGGATATCCCCTGTAGACTTCTCATTCTCATACACACATTCATGTGCCTGAACAACATTCATTTAATGAACAGATTTTATATTATTATTATCGTTATGAGTCATGGCAGTTGTCAGGAAACTAAAATAACTCAAGACAGAGAGACACAGAGAGAGTGTACGTGTGTATCTAAAAGGACAGCATTACTTGTACTATATTTTTATAAGTGTATGTAATGTATATAAAATTTGTATACGTTTTTAAGTCAAGTAAACACACGTTTTTTACCTGCACAACCTCTGTTGTGATTTCCTGTTTGCTGAACCTGTATATAATAATGTGGGCAGAGACGCCGGCGACACAAAGCATACGGCTCTCGGGACACCAAGACATCAACTGAATGGCGAACGGGTCCTCGTCCACGATCTCCGTGTTGGGTTTGTCCTCTTTACAGCGCACCTTCTCGAACACCTTGGCTGTTTTTAGTTTGTACAGCACCTGGAGCATTACTGAGCATCATGGGAAACAAAATATTACAGAGTCATTTCCTCAGCGTGTGGAATATAAGAAAAGTATAATATAAAAGATAAACCCTGATCGGGACTCAGAATGACTGGCTGACTGTACATTATCCAACTTATTACATGGCTTCTACGGTTGATAAATAAATGAGCATGAAATATTGATGAGAAAAGATTTTGTTACTTGAAAAAAGACTGCAGTGAAAGACATTAAGCTAACACGGCTGGCTATGCCAGAAATCTGTTGCCCGGGACAACGGCCAATTATATAATTTATCAGTCATTACACAAACGCACTTCACCACACAATGCAATGACTGACCCATCAGAATCAAATATTCCAGAGAACTGTGAAATCAAGTGTTATAACTAATATTTAACATGTTTGCCTTAAAGTGGAGGTAACATGCTATTTCATGCATTCTGACTTCTTTACACTGTTGAACGTGCTGGCTTCTCAAGCTTAACATGGTCAACTTGTCAAAAAAACGAGTTGAACGTATGACGTAGTATTTCTGTGCTCGATTCACTCCACCAGGGTTTGTATAGGTTTCGTAAAGTTTTTTTCGAACATGGATTCCCGTTTCGTAACAAGGGTTCTTAGTCCCTTATTGGACAATTCTCCCGGAAAAGCACGCCCAAGCGTCATCCAGCCAGCGAAAGAGCACGCCCACGCGCGAGTGTGACAGAATTAGCACGCCCATGTGTTCAAAAGTTTAAACGAATCAATTCAAATGAGTCATTCTGAACGCAATGTGCGTTCGTTCATACTGACGCCCTCGCTGTGTACAGTAAAACGCTGATTTAACGAACCATATGCACAGCTCAAAACATTACAATGATGTACGCCACGTTAATTTAAGAAACCTTTTAAGAAATTGAACGTACTCGGATGCAAAACAAACAATATTCACCTGAACAGCCGCGAAACACAGCTAATACAGCTCCTAAAATAGCTCTTGTACAGGAACTCTTCAGTGCCTCACTGTGCCGATAACGAAACAGCGCCTTCTCTGCGGCATAATGGCGCAGCTGCAGTTACAAATGACAGTCTGTTGAATACACGCAGTGTCTTTTGTGAAGACACCCAAAATAATTTTGGCGAGAGTCTGAGGCGGCACGAAATTTGACAGAGGCGGCCGCCTCCCATTTTTCAATGCAGGAAAAACCCTGTTATAGTAAATCAATGCGATTATGTATCGTGTGCTCGTGCTGTAGCTCGGCCCCCCTGCACGCTTCCAGGCACTCGTCTTTTTCCGTAAATAATCGTACAGCTGAATCTGTCTTTTATAAATGGGATCAAACCAAAAGATACAAAGTATGCAATACTACTGCATTCGGTTGTTAAGTGGTGACGTCAGGAATACCTTTTTCGTGTCCGAGCATCTATTCATTTCAAGCGGGCCTACAACTTAAACAGCTGTTTATGAGCACTGTTTACTCATATTGCATATTTAAGCGAAACACGTATCAACTCAAAGGATACACTACAGTCACCAGGCTCACGGAATCTCCGATATCAATATTTGAATAAACGATGAAAAATAAATCGCTGACTGGCTATGTGGGATTTCGTTATGAAGATAAAGGTTAGGATCGCGGTTTTCCGGTAGTTTTATAGCTCACCATGAGCGTATATTAGCATTTTTTGTTGTTTGCCTATAGCATCTTATTGAGCGTTTGGACCCAGAAACAGTATATGACCTTCCATATATGGTGGTGCGTGACGTCAGGCTTAACAAGCGGATAGGTACTCAAGATTAATATGAGACTGGCAGAAACTGCGTCTTTTACATCATATTTAAGGGATTAAAAAGATGATGAGAAATGTTTTAATGCCCTCAAATGCATCAATGAGTTTGTCAAAAGATTTCTGGCCTTTAATCCACTGACTTCCTTGTTCAGTTAAAGCAAAAAGATATTAAAGCATAAGATTAGGTATTCTGTTTAAGCAGGATTAAAAACTCTGTCTAATTAGCTTTATGTTCCGATGCTGGACAAAATGAGGACACATTTGATTTCAAATGAACTCCTCCATTAAAGAAAGCTCATGAATGTAAAATAAGCTTGCATGAGGGCTCGACAATCTCTGCAACAAAAAACAAAATATAATGGTGTGTACTCATAGTTTAAAGGTCAAAAAGCATTCACAGGTAACACTCTTGTGATACTTGCATCCCTGAGCAGTGTACTGTACAAGGTTAGACAGAGTTTGTAAGCTGTTTGACATTATAAGGTCAGTCCCCAGTCGGGACACAAATCACAGAGAATGACCTTATTGTGAAGAAAGGGATCTTTGGTGTTATGTGTTAAACTCCAAGAGCAGTCAGCTTGAATGTTAAATTTGATATTTAACAGAAAACAGTTAACATAAGTCATAAATTCTTAAAATGTTAAAATACACCGCAAGTTGCCTTGAACAAGCACACAAAAGTTATGCAAACTGAATGCACTTGTTTTAGAATCACCAACCAAATACATAAATGTGGAGTAAATCATTTTAATCTGAGGTAATGAAGTAAAATGTGGTAATGATGAAGTCACTCACTTGCTGAGGCATCCCAGAACTTGACTGAACCATCTGCATGCCTGTGAGAAAAGCAGATAAAATCTCACTTTTTTATAAACTAACCCACATAAACTCTCAGGCACTTTCACATAACCACATGTATCTGAACAAACCACCGAGGTAAAGCCAGCTCTGCGGCAGATAAAAGCTGAGAGGAAGTGCTTGTCCCACCACTGTCAAACCCGCTACAACAAATAAAAGGTTCTGTCATCTCGTGGGCAATGCATGACAAAATGCTTACTTCCTTCTTTTTTGTCACACTTTCCTCTCGACACTCTTGTGTCCCGCTCATCAATGCCAAGCTATTTTTCTACATTTTGTTATTTCCTATTTCTGCTATTTCAGCAGAAGCACAAACAGTGCTAGAAATGAGAGAACAGACAGACAGAGTAATGAAACAGATTCAAATGTTTGTTATGCTAAAACGGTGATGCCTTTTCACTGACTTACTGTTTTTATACAGAGCCAATGGTATTTTGTATCCCTAAACCAGCTGTGTGTTTATGTTTACTCTAGTTCTTTTGGATGTTTGTATTCTTATGCCGCAGTCAGACTTGACTTTGAGCATGCAAAATTCGTTCGGACGGTGCTACGAAAATGGGCAAGAGCGATTCATCCATTTTTTACATTTCTGTACCGAGAGGTCACGCTGTGACGTTTTGATCTTCTATTGGTCTCACGCAATCACGTGACGTGAATTCGCAGGTCAGAGTTCACCAAACTTGAACGTTGCTATGCAGCGAAATATATTTGGACGGGCTTGCGTTTCCGGTCTGATGCATTTGCATGCGTATGAATGAAAGTCAAGTGTGACCGCCGGTTTAATAACGCATCATTTTGTATGTGTACATGATTTTACTGACCATTGGTATTTCACACATACGCACTCTTCTTACCCAGTTATTATTATTTCAGGGTAGCTTTGTGTGCCCAAGCCCCAGTTTCCCCCACTGATAGGCCATTCCTATAATAAACAACAAAAGCACAAAGCCCTTAAAACAGCAACAACAAAACCCAAGCGCATCAATCTGACAGTTCTCAATGTACGAGGAGAAAACAGAAGTTATTGCCCTAAAGCATATAAAGATTCCTGGAAAAAATAATGCAAAATAAAGCAGCCAATTTGTACGTTTTATAAGAAAAGATTTCTCTTAATATAATGACTGCGCTGGCAGCCTCGGAACATTTTTGCAACGTGGGCGGAACCTTTATTAAATGGCTGGCGAGGCTCTGTAGGAAAGCAATTTCTTACAAGGTGTGCAAGTTTAAGCTGTTTATTCAATGCTGCTGTGGGCAACCTGGTTTAACCTGCAACCTGTGGGAGACACGCCCACAACTTCAGACGTCATGTTTTCTTTTATACCTGTAAATACCCTGTCTGTGTTTCTGACTCACACAGTCTGAAGAAACACTGTGCCGCACAACAGGGGCCTGAAGTCACACAGGCACGGGGCAGGGGGGCTTTTCACTAGGGGCCGCAATGTAAGTCACTCAAAACCAAGGTATACAGTAGCGCTTTACATCTTAAATAACTGTAAACAGCTTTAAACAGCCGTCCAAGTTCAGAAATATACGAAAAGGTTTATATAGCTTATATATATAAATTATATCACACATTATCTTATCTATCTTCAATGTACAGTATGGGGGGGCGCCAGTTCTTTAAATGGGTTTACGGGGGGCGCGACCATGAAAAGGTTGAGAACCACTGATCTAAGTCAATGGCATCCAGCATTGGTTGGTTATCAACTCTCTTCAAAATATCTTCTTTTTTGTTTTGCGCAGAAAGAAAGCTTGTCTCTTTTCTATTGTTTGTATATATTCATAATGTCCTACAACAAAAAACAGCCAGAATCAGTCTAAACAAAAGCCATCTGCTACATGTTTACCTGATACCAGGTACATGACAGCAAGCCTCTGGTAATACACTGGCAACACCTCCAGATCTTAAATAGTAGTGGATCCACCAAGAACATCAGACCCACAACAAAAATGTCAGTTTTAGATATTTCCCCAAAATTTTTAATTCCAACTTAACATCTCAATAAATATACTTTTTAATGGAAGAAATCATTCAACGGATTTAACAAAAAATAGCTTTACAAATGAGCCTTAAACCATTTAACCTGCAATCTGTTTGAGACATAAAATTGCAGGTTACTTGAAGAGTTGTTTTCAATATGTGTTAATGTGACATGACTCAAAACTCAAGTCAAATGATGACCAACTTACCAATCATTATTATAAGCTTATCGTTGCGAATCAGACTAGAAAGTGCTGTTTTATGTACTTGCTCAACTGATTTTTGTTCATTTTTAATAAAGAAAAAATGTACTGCAGCTTCAAAAGTCATTAAATGAAGTTTTATGCAATGCCACACGTGCCCTCTATTCCACCTACGTTGCAAAAACGTACTGATCTTCAGTTAAATTGAATATTTCTTCAATACTCATCTCTCGTGGTTCTCTGTCAGACTGACATTTTTATTTGTGTGTGTGTGTGTTTGTGTTTGCATGAATGTTGTTTCACCTTTTTGCTGTAGCCCTGTCGTTTCTGGCGAGACCCGACAGAATAAAGTGCAGGTATGAGGTCCACAGGACAATCGGCTAAGTACTCACAGCACGTCACAGGGGACTCGTGAATCATCATGGGATACGGATTTTCAAAGATGGGGTAACTATGGAAACATAACAGGTCAAAACCATCAGCCAGCCATCAGAGAAAGGTGTGATAATGCCAAACATGTTAGTCACAAATAACAAACTGTGACACAAACAGCGTAAAGTGTGATTGGCTAATGCGTACCCATTTTGTGCAAGGTCAATAACAACTAAATCCTTCTCCAGAAGAACCACCACAGCGTACGGTTCCTGAAAATCTGCAAAAAAAAAAGATAAACATGACGGGTGCAATTGTGGAATAAAAAACGATTACTACAACCTAAGGTTTGCTCACAATACAAGACGTTACACACATGATTCCATACAGTGCAAATACAGAACAGTAAAACATTAAAGCAGCAACCTACATGATATAAGCAAAGGCTAAGAAAATGAGTACATATTATTCACAGTAAGGCACAGAAAAGAAGTCCTCTCACTTTTTTTTCTAGACTCAATGCTAAGTTCAGAGCAGTCGTGACGACAGCGGATGACAGCAACACACAAGTTCTAACCTCTCAAACGTCTCAGTAATGAGTCAGAACCAAAGACAAATATAGGCCTATTTTAATATACGTACACAGCCAAGCACTCTTATGCAAGCGACGCCGTGAACAATTTCTCTCCTCCTCCTGCTTTCATTATTTCACCTCAAAAAAAGCCTTTTAAACACATCATTTAAGACGCCCGATTTGGCAAGAAATTGTTGCCGCATGACACTAATCTTTATTTTTGTAAGCATGAGTAAGGTGTATGAGGAATGACGATTTGTTTAAACCAGCACCATGTTGCTTTAATAAAATGTACAGGGTGCTATGTACAGTAAGAGGTCATGTACATTTTGACATTTTCATTATCTTGTGTTTCTGCATGGAAAACAATCAAGCAACAAAAACGACATATTAAATATTTATATTAATATATTTATATTCAATATTTATATTAATTTGTAGGGATGTAACGAATTCACCGTGAGCCGGTTGAAAATCGATTATAACACGAGACATTCAAGATGTTATTTGGATCGCAGTACATGTGTTGAACAGCAGGGGCAGCTGTTTTTTCTGCAAACTTGGTAAACATGGATGTGATGATATTTCTTACAAAAGTACAAGTTAGGAAAAGCACAGACAAAGTCTTAAGCGAGAATAATGGTCCATCCGTCCGCGCGCCGTCCACATGATGCAGTTTTCATCATCAGAAGGGTCAGCGGTCGTCCACACACCCCATCCGCGTGCAGCCCATTTTTTGAGACCGCGCGGACGTGCAGTATTCGACCAATCACTAGGCACTGATTAACTGGCCAATCATAGCACACCTCGCTTTTCAGAGAGATGAGCTTTGTAAAAAATCCACGCGTTTCAGAGAGGCGGGGCAAAGAGATACAAACATGCACGGTATGTGGAAAATACAGCGTTTTTGAACCTTAAATCGTGTATACACATTGCATTACATCTAAAACAAACCATAATATTCGTTTTAGCCGTGTCATATGACCCCTTTAAAACATCTATTTAGTTTTGTTATTTGACAGATATTTTTATTTTACAAAGAATTGTGCAGCTTTAGAGAAATAATAAAAGGGCATTTTTTATTTGCCTCAACTCATTCTGTAAAAACATTGTGAATAAAACCGCATCGTGAGATCAGAATCATGAATCGCATCGCATCGTGAGCTGCTTCCTATTCCTCGTCCTATTAATTTGCAGTCCTAGTTATTTTTCTGTTGGCTACACCAAACTGTGACAATTCTGACCACACTGTTCTTGGATTGTCTTCAGCACATTTTAGATGCCTCTGTATTTCAAGTATTTCAGAGACGCATATAAAATATATTTAACATCACAACCCATGTTTCCTTACTGACATATCATTAACTTAACATATGCATACTGTAGGTGGACAATAAATTGAAAACACAACAGCCTTTGGTATAGCTGCCTTTAAAGGAAAGGAAATCACTTATTATTCATAAATAGCCAGCAAAGCGATTAATTATTCAAATGGATACAGCAATAATAAACGAATGCAGTCAGAGACCTAGATGCTATGAATAGCGAGATCCTTAAAAGAAAGATGAAAAATGTAATTACTAGACAGCCGATCCCCAGAGAGAGCTCACGCTCAACTACAAAGAACACAGAAGAACAGAACAAACCTAACAAAACAAAGGTTCAAATGTCAGCAAAAAAATTAAAGAACATACGGAGGGGCACGAGAGAGAGAAAGGAGGATCGTGAAAGACGAGACTTCTGTTCTGTTGCAATAGTGCTGCGCTGTACAAAGTGTTATTGAGTCAAGTGCTGTACGTACCGTTAGAATATGGCGTTTCACACAGAGTGAGAAAATCTACAATGGGATAGTCCATCTCCAACACTGCCGTGCTCTTCCCATGCATTACTGTCAAACACGGCCGTCGGCCCACGGTGTCATACGACAAACCACCAGAGAATATCATAAATGGATCCCTGTTCAGGATACAAAAAAGCCACATGCATTTCAAATTTAGTTACGTTTTTCCTGCTAAAAAGAACAGCATTTGTTGTGTAGTGTGTTAGTAGGTTGTAAGCAAAGTATATTTATTTTACTCTTTTACTAAGCGCAGCTGAAAAAAAAGGAATGTGTGTACTTACCCTGCTCTTGTGGTCTTATATTCTACTTTAAGAATGGGTTTGCAAGGTTCTGGCTTTTTTCCGTCTTTAGGCTGCTTTCCTGAAACAGAATCAGACTCATTCAGAGAATTCCTTCACAACTTTACTTGCGCTCTGTCCCAGATGATGCACTAGACCAAAGTTCGTTTATAGAAGTTGTGCCACTAAGCGGCCATGTTTGAAACACCTCCGGGCAGCTATTTCATCTACTTGAATGAGGGAAGACAGATACTGTTTGTCTAAAATCGCTGGCGGAAAAACCATAATGTAGTAGCATATTCACATCCAAAAATGAATCCTGACATTACCTGTTCCATAACTTTTGTTTCCTAAGCTTAAAGGTCCAGTGTACGAAATTTTGCGGCATCAAGTGGTGAGATTGCGACTTGCAACCAACGGCTCACTCCACCCCTCCCTTTCGAAGCACTACGGCAGCTGACACAGAATAAAGATGTTGTCACATTTTTGCTTCTTTGCCAAAAGATGATCCCGTATTTATGAAATAGAGGAGGTTGTCCGTTTAGGGCTACTGTACAAACAACATGGCGAATTCCATGCAAGGCTACCCGCGGTGTATGTAGATAGAAATAGCTCACATTCTGAGGTTATAAAAACATAACGCTTCATTATGTTAGGGCTTTATACACCTCTGAAGACATAGTTATGTATATTATATTGCATTTCTGTCAATAGATCCTCCGAAACATTACACACTGTTCCTTCAAATTGCGCTAAAACACCTTTTATAAGGGTCGCTTCAGCAACTGCGCAAGCACACAGGTTGACAAGTGCCTCATGAGACTCTGTTGTAGAGCTCCGCCCCAGAGGATTGGCCTTTTTACATTCATATTCATGTCAGTGGTGCATCCTGTTAATATATATTATCTTCTGGTAGAGGACTACAATGGCACAGAGCAGGATTTGGGACAGAGCTTTTCTCTCTCACACCCACAGAAAGAGTGTCACGTAAAAACAGACATCAGACTATTTGAAGGAGAAAGAGCGTTAAACTTCACAAACTCAACAGATGGATAAAAAATGTAAGATTAATATTAAAGTTCAATTCAGTTAAAAAACACGCTTATCCTTCATTATGCAAAATAAACATGAGTGATTTGATAATTAATGAGAAGTTCATGAGTAAAAGCAAAACATTTTTCATCTAGTTAGTGGCTAATTGCTGACAGATGTTTGTAATATTCAGTGTCATATAAACTCTAGATTCTTAGCAGTCCTCTCTCGTCAGTTTTTATTTTCTGTGCAAACAGAACTGTTCACTGTTCCACGATATCAACAGAATAATGTCATTTGAGTTTTACATTATTAGCATAGGGCATCTGCGAATGTTTTACAAAATCATTGATTAAACATAGCAAACGTTGTCTTTTTCCTAGTAGTTATCAGAACACAATTCTGTTTTCCTCATGTGTCTCTCTGATGTGTTCCTCTTATGGAGGCAGAGGGTTTGTTGTATCAAAAGAGGACTGCAGTGGAGTATCTTCAATAAAACAGGCGTGGACATGCACCAAAGAGAAGAGCGGAAGGTTCACCGGCCCCTCGACAGCCTCACCTCGCAAACTAAATGCCGTCGTCTCGGCGGAGGACCAAAATGAGTCTGAAAATGAAAGCTTCACTTGAAATGGAAATAAGGCGGGAGGGGTGATTGTTTTAAGCTGCTTTGTGAAGATGGAAAAAATTCAAATTACAATCCTGAATTGACAAGTCTTTGAGAGAGGCGTGACACGACCTCGTGAAACAGAGGTGGGAGCAATTAATTTTATACTCCTTATCCTGCAGAAATGGATTTGGAGAAAATAAGCGTGTCTTGTTTGCGTGAGACGAAAGAAAGAAAGATCACTAACCGTGTGGTGTGATTGTCTGTGCGGGCTTGGCTGGAGACTTTATATTCCATATGGTCAGTGTGCCATCTGAGTGACTACAGATAAACTGTTTTCCTTCGTGATGCCAGGCCACAGAATGAATCGCCTGAGTGAGGACAAGAATGGAGAGAGAAAAACAGAGAATTAAGTTGGTTATTCTGGTTCTTAAAGATGTTTCATAAGATGCTTCATTTAGTCAAATGTGATGTCTCATGTATGCAATCCCAGAATGCATTGCAAAAATGAGGCAGATGAGACCGGAAATATGTTGATTACACATTTTATATTTGAGTGCCGACCGATTTTTTATTTTAAGATGTATACCAATTTCTTATAATAGACTGTGTGCTTTATAAGACCTATGAGCACTATCAACTTCCTTCGTGTTTCCCATAATCGCTTTGTTGCACATCAATAGCTCCGTTGCTTTTTATAGCTTTGTTTTGTACTGTTCTCTCGTATTGACTGAATGCTTTGGCAATACTATGTGGAAAACAGTCAGGCCGTTGTAGCACAATGAATGGAACAGAATTACATTGATGGGAAAAGACGAGATGGAACGCGCAGCATGAAACCGTATGTATCGGGAGAAAAGGCCGAGCGGGAGCACAAAGGCGGCTGAAAGAGAGTTCTCATTATTTTCTAATTAAGCGCAGTCTCCTCTTGTTTAGCATAATGATGTCGGCTGTATCTCTGTATTCTGCAGACAGTGGGGATGAACCTCAGCAGACCAAACTAATCAATGAACCGAGTGCGACATCATTACAGGAGTATCCAGAGGGGAGGAGCCAGACAAACAAACACACACACACACACACACACACAAATGCACCCACGCACACGGAACGCAGTTACAAAAATATGCAAGGCTACATTCACAACACACCGCTACTGTGATTAGGAGGGATTATGTTGCTTGCATAATATATCCTTTCAAGGTAGAGAGCAAATAGGTTGGGAACCTGAAAAACGGAATAATTTAGCATTAATGTGCTTTTGCTGAACAACAGAGATACAACAGTTTAGAAACAGGAGGACGCTGTAACATATATAATATTTCTGTTGTATGTATTACACACACAGTCAGAGGAGAGCAGCGTGTGAAAGTGCTTTTCCTTAAAATTATTATTTTACACGGATGTAAAAATAGACATTTTGCTAACATATTCACTAAAATTGAAACCGATAGCTAGCTAGATCAGGGATTCTCAACCTTTTTGACTCCAAGGCTCCCCATTATTTCAACAATATTCAAAGCCCCCCCCCCCCCCCCACTCACAAAAACACTACCCAATGCAATATTGCTTTACATTAACTGGAAAAGTGTTTGTTCAAATTAAAATGAGACATAATAATAAGACATCTTGTTTTTTAGGGGTTTTTATTTATTTCAATGCTCATTTTGTCTGATTTTAAATTATTAGTCATCTTGAGCCCCCCCCCCATTGGAAGTCAGTTGGGTCCCCGTTGTGGGCCACGACCCCCCTGTTTAGAACCACTGCGCTTGATCAACCCACTGAAATAAACACATTTGAACCCTGATAATGCACTATGGCACAACATTATTCTTTTGCAGATAATATCATTCACACAGAATATTTTTTTTCAGACAATATCATATCACTAGGACTGTCACAATATCACATTTTTACTTTACAATTATTGTGGCCAAAATTCTTGATAACTATATTATTGCAATATCTACTTAATATAGGTTTTCAAAAAAAAACTACAACACTATTGTAATGTTGGTAACGAGTTACTGTAGTTTGATTACTTTTTTGGTAACAGAGTAATTTAACACGTTACAGCTGCGTTACATCGTTGCCGTTGTATCATTTAAATTGTAAAAAGCGAATAGCTTTTTCAAAGTCTGGATGCCTGCCTGTCGCACTCGCGACGTCATCAAACTGAAACGCGCCTGCGCGGAAAGTACTACCAAAGCCACTCCATGGAAAGCCTGCCACCTTAAAGGTGCAGTGAACTAGGACCACAATTTTAACCTGAGCTTTTGTTATATATGAGGGAATCGTATTTAAGCGAACATCCTGTAAGTGTCAGACCTGAAAACGCCCTTGTTACTGAAATAACAACTGTTATTGACACGAGGCTCAGCGAACGGCAGGTCCTGGAATGCACCTATCTATAGGTTGAACACCTTCTCCACAGAAGAATATCAACGCCTACTTCTCGAGCCCTGCCCACTGGTTCGTGCATGACAGTACTGAACACAAGCTGCATGGAACCAGATAGAGTGAATGTAAGCATCATGCCGTTAAAGATCGCAAAATATTGTGCCGTCAATATTGGATCCGATAGGAATGGCGCAGCAATCTTATGTGAATAAAACATATTTGTACTATGCGTCACTACTGTATTGCTTTGATAGAGATCGCTTGATATGCCCTGAAAGTATTACCTGGGGACCTCTAGTTATTTGTAATAATTGTAATCGGCATCTCTGTGATTTGGCGGCTCATATATCATTTTTCAAGGTTTTATCCACCGTTAGCAAATAATGGAGGCTGTTTTGAAGTGTTTTGATATTATTTCTGGTGCTGGGTCATTTTGGCCGGGAGTCTGCCGTTTGTTTATTTATCATGAAAACTATAACATTTGAGACCCACGATAGCGGTGATCTTCTGTCCGGTTCGCAGGTCTTAAATGCTGCCATGTACGGTCATATATCACTAAACACCATACAACTACAGTATAGGCTATACAAACTATACGCAAAGCCTTGCCATCACATCCGGGAAATAAGTCCGTAAATTTGAGTAAAATCACGTTATGTAACGTTACATGTCTAACCAAATTCACAGAAGGCTCCAACTAAGTCAACTACGCAAGCTGCTATCCAATCATAGCAGTGGGCGTTTACTTCCAAGTCTTCTATGCGGCCCGCCCTTAAAAGCCGAGCGTTTCTCCAGTCGGCCTCAAAACCACGGTAGAAAATAGCCTATTACTTATTGATTTTGATGTTTTTGAATGTAAAAACCATGCGAACGTCATAAGTAGACATCAGACAATAGTATAAAACAATAAAAACGGCCAGGTCACTGCACCTTTAAGCTAAAAACTCGTAACGGCCAATGCTATCGCCGCGCGGAATGCAGGCAAGGAGACTAGACACCGGATATGATTGGCTGAGGTGCCTCTTGTGATCGATGTTAGCCTTTATGCTCCAAGTGTAAGTATTACAGACCCATACATCTCCCCATCACAAGACAATCTTTGGTACTACTAGCGAAAACAAACTCAGCATGGAGAGAGAAACGTATGCGTTCTGTAGCTGGAAATACAATCATTATTTTGAGTTTATTTCTGTCAAAGGCAAGAACATTGTTGTGCGTTGTCGGTCACGTGGAGGTAAGCAAATCCCTCTCTCCTGCAAAAAACAACCTGAAAGGGCAGTACAGCACGGTTAAACTTCTGGAGAAAGTAACGTCACCGGGCACGGAGAGCAATGAATCAACTATTACTGCTATTAGCAACATGTTATGTTTTGTCAGACTAGTTTTTGCTGCTCTAACGCTGTTATATTTGTTAAATGACGAAGAAATCATCATAGAAATATGCAGAATCACTAGTTAAGATATACAAGTTATAAGAAACTAAGGAGAGACTTTTTACATTATGGAGTATGCAGGTTTAGAAATACTAGTTAACATATGAAAAAATGTTTTAAGTTAAAATGTCACAGAGTTTAATTATTATTATTATTTATGACAGGCTTTAGTATGGAATAAGCAGAACGAATGTATTAAAATAATTAAAGACGAGATAGAGTAGAGTATGCACTTCCCAATAAAGTTTAGTCTTGAGAAGGCTAAAGAGGTTATTTTGTGTTTTTGAGCGGTGGGGGGTAGTAATGTAACGAGTAGTGTAACTAATTACTTTTGAAATAAAGTAATCAGACCAGTAACTTGATTACTTTTAAAAGGAGTTATCATTAATTTAATTACTTTTCCAGAGTAACTTGCCCAACACTGCTACATAAGTAATCAATAATACTCAAAATACTAGCACAGTAAGGCATAGAGAGAGTTTGTAATTATTATGGCTCTTAAAGGGGCAGTCGAGTTGATCCAAATCTGTTTAGATTTCTTTGTTCTGATGAACACTGAGAAAGATATTTGAAAGAGTGCTTGTCACCAAACAGTTCTTGGCCACCATTGACTACCATAGAAAATTACAATAGTAGTAATTAGTAATTAGAATATTACAATAGTAGTCAAAAGTGCCCCAGGACTGTTCGCTTTCCTACAATCTTTAACATATATTTTGTTTAACAGAACAAAGAAATTTATCAAGCAATCTTTCCTACTACGGTAGTCAATGGTGGCCAAGAACTGTTTGGTTACAAGCATTCTTCCAAATATCTTTCTCTGTGTTCACATTGTCAATACAGGTATTGCAACACTAAATAACACTATTTGCATTTTCTGTATGCATGGAATATACAAAAACAATGCAGCACACTTTATGGAATACAATACTGTACATACCTCACATGCTTAAAAGTGGTATTTATGCAGTACATCAGCAGTCTATTCCAAACAAGTCCTTAAGACTTCTAGTTATGCCCACACAGTGACAAAAATATGTATGTGTGTGTGTGTGGCATCTAGAGAAAAGGCTGAAGGATAAGATAGTTTGCCTTATTAATGATACCTTAAAGACAGAGACCTCACCTGTATTTTACCAGTGTGTACAGTTGTATATATATCTTCGTCTTCTCTGTAAGTTCACACAGACAGCTCAAAGACAAGGAACTGTGACACTGCCAAGCCCTCACACACATTTGAGCACACAGAGGCCCAATTACAGTGAGAAGGGTCTGAAGGCTTTACAGTAGGTAGCCACAACCCATAACCTCTCCTGTCCAAAAATACAGCTGTCACAGCCCTCATAGACCCAAAACACATCATTCCTCCAGTTAAAGTCAATGCACCCAGAAAAGGGTCTGCTGCCTCTGTTTCTCATTATTACAAACTCCTGAACCACTGAAAAGTGAGCACACACCAATAAAAACATCGACAGACTAATTAATAGTGTTTGCTAAGGTTTCGAGATTTCAACAAATCTCTAACCAAACCAACAAGATTCAAAAATGATACAAAACACATTGCAATGCATAAAAAATCATCGGAATGTCTTATAACCATACAGAGACACAACCCGGCACACTGTCTGCCTGTAAGTCCTTCACGCTACTCGAATCGGATGCTTGCACTGCGTCTTCCTTATTTTAGCATTTCCATCCATGTATAAGAGCACAGCAGCTCATCTCCGCTTCAGTGCTAATTCAGCTGCTCAGTGTACCTCAGTGACCCCTTCAGCGCTAATAGCTTCCCATGATCTGATCTGATGAGAATTCTGCTGTCTATTGCACTTCTGTGACCCCTTCAAAGACAAAAAGGTTTCCAGGCAATCTCTTCTTTAACTACAGACAGTCTGAACCTGTTCTCTACTCCATAATAATAAACAATAAAGCGCTGCGGGGGTCTGATGGACAAACGTCGGCACTTCGTGGCTTGACCGCGGCTCCCCGGAGGAAAGCTTTTATTGCTCAGAGGTTGCTCTTTTATAGCTCGGGAGACTTTAAGTACCTGAGTATCTATTTAAAGGGTTACTCCACCTAAAAATGAAAATTCAGGAATTACTCATCCTCAAGTAGTTCCTAATCTGTATACAGTTCTTTGTTCTGTTGAACACAAAGAAAGATATTTGGAGAATGTTAGCAACTGACATATCTGGGGTAGTCAAAAAATGGTAGTCAAAGGCACTCCAGAACTGGCTGTTTTCCTAAATTTTTCAAAATATCTGCTTTTGTTTTTAACAGAACAAAAAAATATACACAATAATTTTTCCTACTATGATAGTCAATGGTGCCCCAGAACTGTCAGTTGCTAACATTCTTCCAAATGTCCTTCTCTGTGATCATCAGAATCAAATTTAGACAGGTTTGGAACAACTCGAGGATGAGTAACTCGTGACAGAACTTACATTTGGAATATGCCTTTAAAGGCGGGGTAACCGATTTCCGAATTACGCTTTAGACAATTGAGTCATGCCGAGTAGCAAAACAACCTTGTAGCCAATCAGTGCACAGTGCACGGGACGGACATTAGCCGAGCGCTGACGAAAGCGAAAGATGGGGGTAGGGGTGTGTTTGTTTTGGTGATTTGAACATCAACAACGGCTAAGAGAAATCGGACACCCCGCCTTTAAGTAACCACTTTGACGTCGTTTTAAGTTGAAAATCTAGGCCAGAGAAATGAAAATAGAAAGAAAAGTTGAATATGAAAGTGAGGCCTACAGTAAGAGCGTATAGAAAATATAGAACTAAAATTTTGTAACAAATGATTTGATACATTTGTAGAGTAGAGAACATCCAAAACTCTAAAGGAAAAAACAATGACTAGATTCTTCAACCCAGGAGAAAAATATGAGATGCAGCTCTCCATCTAATAATATTGAATAAACGAATGAGGCATTTATATAGCGCTTTATTGTGTATTGCTGTACACCCAAAGCGCTTTACAATCATATGAGGGGGTCTCTCCTCAAGCACCACCAGTGTGCGGCATCCACATTGCTGTCTAGGAGAAACAATTAAGATATTATAAAGATCTCATTAGCGTTCTTATTTTCTATGGGTCGTCGCGGAGCCGAAATGACACCTTGCTACCCTATGGAGCAGTGAATTGTGGGACATTTATCTCTGCTGTACTAATCAATCAAGATAAATGAAAGCAGGAATAAATCAGACATCCACCCAGGCACAGCCATTCATCAGGGTACAGATGAGTGTTCCTCCGAGAAATTAACTTTCTCTCACACACGCGCACACACACACCACGAGAGGTTGAAGAAAGGAGTTATAATGAGACATGGGTATGTGTACTTGTGTCTGAAAGTGTGTCGGTTTTAATTCCTTTGCACCTACTTTGGGCTCATCATAATAGTTTATGTATGCTGACTGCCACTGTTGACAAAAAAGACAGCTTAAAGGGATAGTTCACCCAAAAATAAAAATTCTGTCATCATTTATTCACCCTCTTGTTTATTCAAACCTGCGTGACTTTTTTTCAGCAAAACACAAAAGGAAATATTTTGAAGAATGCCAGTTACCGAACAACGGCGATACCCATTGACTTGCATTGGTTTTAGGTCCATACAATAGAAATGAATGGGTACCAGCGTTGTTCGGTTACCAACGTTCTTCAAAATATCTTCTTTTGTGTTCTATCACCTAATTAATATTCATGAGCCCCGACACACAGTATTCACTCACACTGAAGATGCAAATACGACGGCTGGACTTAACACTCAAACGCAGGTTACACGCTATCCCAGTATTTCCCCCAAATAGCGATGCTCTTTGATGCTGTAGCACCGAGCTGAACAAACCATTCGCTTACCTAAAGAGATCTAATAAGCTTCCTTTATTCAAAGCAAAACACTTCATGAATATTTGATCTTTGCTTTTTCATATTCTCGGCATCGCTGCCACTGCGGGCGACAGAAGCCAGGAATACAGCACTGTGTCACAATACATACCTCATCGTAAGTGTAGCGGTAGTCAGCTCTTTTTGATTTCAAATCCCACAGCACTACGATCCCAGACTCAAATCCTATTATGAGCTGCCAGGAGAAGAAAGATACAAAACAGTCATTCAGTCTGTTGAACCTGTAAACTGATTCATGTCAGGTGAATCACGGGTTCATGCAGTGACTGAATATAAACTATGTGAATTAGAAATGTACAGTTTGAACAGCTAGTACCACAAAAACAAGTTCAATGCTGTGGTTCTTAAGCTTTTATATTTAGTCATAAACATCACATAAAATAAACAAAACACCCCAACAAGAAAAATGTATCATTTACTTATCCTCATTTTTTTCTGGACCATTTACTAAAATAAAAACTGTCATTTGATGTTTTTCTGTTTTATTTTACAGAATTTTCACGTATTTTGAAATGCTGAAAAATGTTACATTGAAGGGTGAAAACTGAAAATGGACAAGTTAGGTGTAAAATAACATTAAACATTTTATTTTACTTTTTATTTATTTATGATATTTACTTTATGTTATTTTTGGCGCCAAAGCTTCTGGAATTTTTTTCCTGGAATAAGGTATTTTTTACAGTTTACAATTTCCTTTTTCTTGTGTAACACACCCGGAAAAAACTTTTTCACTGTGTTTTCAAGGCTAAAAAGCTCCAGTCACCATTAATGTACAGTATAAACTTCAGTCATGCAGTACAGGTTTAAAATGACACGAGTAACAGATTTACATTTATTAACATTTATGCATTTGGCAGAGGCTTTTATCCAAAGCGACTAACATTGTACTATACATTTCTGACTATGTGCAATCCCCTGATATCGAACCCATGACCTTGGCGTTGCTAGAGCCATGCTCTAACCACTGAGCCACAGGAAAGCACAGATGAAAAAAACTATTGCTTTAAATGACAACAATTCCAAAAGATGGAATGTGAATTGATAAAGTGTCATTGTTCTGTCAGCCAAGAGGGACAATGAGTATAAGCACTTTAAAAACCATTAGGAAGTGAGCAAGCCTGTTATGGATTGATGGCTCATTAAAGGGTAAGAAGTGGGATGGGAGAGAAACATAAATTCAGTGGGCCGGAAATAACTGGCAGAACACCAGAAGACCCCTCCCTATAAGGGTCGCTCCCAAGACAGACAGTCTGTCATACATACAAAAGCAAAACCCCAGCAGGTACCTGTGAGTCTCTTAGCTCCACTCTAACTGTGTGTTGGCAATTAGTGAAGGTAAATTCAATTTTTAAAAACTGCATTTGGAAGCAACTGGAACATTTGCTCATCATCTTCACATCTCCTCCGTCATTTGTTTTCCAAAACAACAATTTACTAAGAAGCTGTGTAAGATTAGACCCAATTACTGAACTGTGCTGCACCGTAGGAAAGCAACGTTTTCCAGGTTTAGAACGAAGGAGAAACAAGAGTTTTGTGCAACGTAAGGGGAAATGAATTATTAAGGGAGTTTTTATTCATTCTAATGCAGTTTAATAGTTCTTTCTTACCTTGCCCTCATCCATAGGATTGTCACTAATGTGAACCACTGGGCCGGGGTGGGCCTTGGAGGACCTGTGGGAGAGAGAGAGATGGAAACAAGACTGAGATTAGACTGAGACTTTTGTTTTAGTAAATGAGTGACGGAAACAATAAATTGAGAAAGAAAACAATTGAGGAGGTGTTTGTGCTCATGGAAGTGAATTTGAAAGATTATGAAAGATGTACAGTATGTGAAATAGAAATATGATTGTTACTGTTTTCTCCTTTTTAAGCAACTGAGTGAAGATTTTAAGTTTTCTAAACGGGTTTGATGGCACGAGTTTAGACAAGTAGATGGACTGAGATCATGTTTCATGAACATCAGAATAAACTACAGTATATGGTTTACCCAAAAGAATCCAAAAGTGAGATTCTCGTCATGGAAAGATGTTTCAAATGATAGATGTTTTACATAATCTAGTTTTGTGAAGATGTCCAATCAAATCTGATTATTCCCATCCACAATATAAAGTCACTGGCACATGCAGGCAGTCTTAACATCAAGATTTTTCTCTGCTAGTTTGATTAAATACATGAAAGCTTTGCAGGGTTTCCCAGGACACGATGGTACACAAAAGAATTGTTACAATACCACAAGTGCTCATTCATTGAAATGGAATAATTACCATAACTTCGTTACTTCAGTGAAAGAAGTAACCCAATAGGTCTGAAAGAGCAAAGTATTTCATACATTAAAGGGATAGTTCACCCAAACATGAACATTTTGTCATTATGTACCCACCCTCACGTTGTTCAAACGCTTGATGGCATTCCTTGATCTTCAGAACCAAAGTGCTGATTTATATGTGGTGTTTTGGATTGTGAGGTTACAGTGGGAGTGAATTGGGGTTCCTTTTCTCAAGCTTCAAGGACAAAAACTTCCCGTGCCTCATTTATTTCAAGTGTCCTAAAGACACACAAATGGATTTGGTGTAGAAACATAAAATAAAATGCATTATTTGATGACTTTTTTGCCTCAGTTTCTCTGTTCTTTTGACACATCACGGTTGTTATGCTAACACACAGACAGCTGTTTACTTTTGTGAATGCACACACTAAGATCAAAAACTTCATCAAATAATAAATTATATTTTATTTTTCTACCACAAACCCATTTATTTGTCTTCAGGACACTTGAGATACACAGCATTAGGGGGTATTTTATAAAGTTTTGGTGTCCTTTTGAGGCTTCAGAAGAGAATCCCCGTTCACTCCTATTGTAACCAGAAAACCCAAAACCAAAAGTACACTTTTCGAAAAATCAGTGCTTTGGTTCCAAACACCAAAGAAAGCCATAGAGGATTTGAACAACATGAGGGACTAATAACAAATATTTGGGTGAATTATCCCTTTAATAAACACAGTAAAATCTTAAAGAAGCAGGACACTGCTATTCTGATTCAGCCTAAATGTAAATATAATCTGGATTAGACTCTGCTATTTTCATTTACAGCATTTCTCTCTCTATATTTCACAAAACAAGCCGCTCTGCTATCAATAGGTGCCACTGTGACGAGCAATACTGTGGCTGCCCATAAGGCATTGATTGTACTGGCAGGAGTCTTATCCTTTTGTTCCCTTTGACTACCCAGCAGGCCAACTGTGCTGTTGACGGTTCTTCGGCACAGTCTTAGACGCCTATAGTGGTGACAGCCGTGGCATAGACAGGGGTTCTTCTCTCCCTCCAGCTACATTCTGTTGCGCTACAGTGCGACAAGGAGGGGCAGAGTCATATATGTCTGTTACGGTGATGACGGGGGTCCTGTTACAATGCTTTCTCTGTCAGTGTTTGTTGGCTGTTTGAGATACAATGGAAGGTTACAGGAGAAATAAAAATAACAAAAGACAGCTCTCGCCCTCACAAAATGACACGCAAAACATTAAGAGATGTCTTAAGGGTGTTTGCTATTGCAAAATTCTCTCGCCATAGTTACACAAACTGATGTAAGAAAGTTGTGTTTTAACAAACTAATGCAGTTGAATGTCTTAGATATTAAAGCTATTATTATATTTGTATTATTTATCAAATAAAATGTACTTATTAAAAATAAGTAAAAGGACATCTGGCAACATCTTTGCTTAAAGTGATAGTTTACCCCGAAATTAAAATTCTGTCATCATTTTCTCACCCTCTTGTCATTTCAAACCTGTGTGACTTACTTTCTTACGCAAAACACAAAAGAAGGTATTTTGAAGAATGTTGGTCACCGGCACCCATTCACTTCCACTGGTTTTGTGTCCATACAGTAGAAGTGAATGGGTGCCGGGACTGTTCGGTTATCAACTTTCTTCAAAATATCTTCTTCTGTGTTCTGCAGAAGAAAGAAAGTCATACAGGTTTGAAATGACAAGAGGGTCACTTTAAGTCACCGATCAAACATGCATTGATGTAACAAACAATATAACTATCATGATTTCTTTATGTTGTAACAAAGAATGCTCTGTAATCCAGTTGAGATAAGAAACACTCAAGATTTTTTATAAACATCAACCATCAGGAAATTTATATCACCTGGCAACCTCAATTTAGTTCACACACTCAACGAGTGCAGTTGGCAGAGACATAGTAGGCCTGTCTGCATATGTTTGTGTGGGTATGAATATGTAGTTTATGAGAACACAAATGGGGTATAACACGGGCATCATGACATAAACATGATTTATGAGGACGCTTTCTGTGTCCTCAAACCATATATGGCTTAAAAAACACTGGGTTATGTTTAGGGGTGGGGTTAGGAGATAGAAAATATGATTAGTTTAGCACAATATCCATTACAGCTATAGGAAGACCCTATAAACCACATATGCCAACATGCATGTGTGCACGTGTGTGTTTTTGGATGACACAGCCAGAGAAAATGGCAGGAAAGCCAGGATGTCAATTGTGTTAAGAGAGTGACAAACTGTTACCTCAAAATTCTTCATTTTTGTTCTCTCAATTCCATCCGGTCAGCCCTTACTTTAAGAGGACCAGGCTGGTTTTAGAGAGCCGATCGCCATGGCAACAGGAATAGGATGGGCAAAGTCTCATTCTTTACCTTCACTCTGTGCTCTGTCTCATTCACTCAAGACATCTTACCATTAAATAATTTCATAAACTGCACCTACATACACCACAACCCTCTTCTGTAGTCCAAAATAATTATTACACCACATGCGTCTATCTCTCATTTCCAGACAGTCTCTTTCTCTCCCTTCCTTTCCAATTGTTGTTGACTTCAAGTTTAATTTCCTGCTATTGAGAAAAACAACAGGAAAAAGAATCAAGGACATCCACTTCCAACCCAACCTGCTGTTCGTGCGTGCATAATCCAAGATGCAATTGACTCACATTGTAAAAAAGTGCATCCATTTATGTTGAGCAGCAACACCTGCCGTCCAAATTGAATGTCAGGCAGTTAAAAGATCTTCTCTATTAATGACATAAAAGCATCCTTTATATACCTTTTTAATGACTCTGCTATACTCTACAATCCATACACAATCCCAGCATGCCTCGCAACCTATTGCTGCCCGCTCAACCTTGGCCAAGGAGAGACACATACATCACTGTCTTTGTCAGTTGAGATCTAGATTTATGACAGATCACTGTCTTGCAAACAGACACGCACACATAGACAGTCTAGACGGATTCTGACAGTCTGAAGGGCATGGCCGCAGGATTGTGCTATAGTGCAGTGCACCTGGGCGCGGCCCCAAAATTGAAACCACCTGCTATTGTAACCTCTGTAACATGCTGCAATACACCCTTGACAATGTGGCATCGTGCCATTCCGTTATGCCAGCCTTTAATCCCTCGACAGCCTACGCAGTCAAGTGCCAACCTACATGCCCCTTTTAAAGCAAACAAGTCAGTCCTCCCGACACCTGCAGAGCAAACAGTTTCTCTCGATGGCTGGCACCGTGCCAACATCACCCGGCAGCGTGTTATCACCTCCACAGCAGAGTGACATGCCAGATTTCTCCCTCCTCAACACGCGGACACACACACCATCTTGTGTTAGATGCTGTAGTGTAGCTACTACTGTGAAACATGTTTGTGTATGTGTGTATATAGACAAGAAGGTTGGCATTTGAATCAATCAAATATAATAATTATTTTTTGATATTACTTTTTAATATTATGTCAAAACCAATTTGAAGAAATGTGCCGTGTCCTGGCACCTGTGACAAGCTATGACAAAGCCAATAATTGGGTGGTATTCTTCAGTCTGTAAAAACAAGCAAAAATCACATATGTAGTGCAGTAATGCCCTGTAAGTGCAACAGCCGATTCAAGATTACGGATCACTGAGTTGGAGTGAAACTGTAGAGTAACAACCAAGTATGACAGATCATTGTATTTCGCTGCAATGCACTGCCCTTTAAACTTGCATTGTATGTGAAAAACTGAAATTACATTTTTTTAACAGGACAAGACTAATTTTATCACGACATCATGCCAAAAGTGGCTCTTATAAGACACTAAGTATGTGTGAGAGTTGCTTTTTGCTTTATGTGTAACTTTTTAATAGTTCACAGCAAAATCGCCAGTGTTAAAAAGGGTCAAATTAACTCTCACAGTGTTTATATAATCCACACTTTGACAAGTGACCTTACACATACTGGTAGATTAACCATTACAGAAACATAAACAATTATTTTGGTCATCACCAATACTGTAAGTTTAGGGCAGATGTGGCACAAACCTTACGTTAGGTGATGGTCTACTAAATTTGTTAAGCACACCTACACTCTTAAAAAATTACTATAAAATGTTTTTACAGTGATGACAAAGAAAAAAAATTGGTTCACAAAAAAAACCATTTCAGTCAAATGTTCTAATAAGAGCTATTTTCTTTCTTGCCTTTTTCTAGTCTAAAGAACCTTTTTCTACTACAAAGAACCATTTGTGAAACAGAAAGGTTATTTATGGAACCATTCCGCCAAAAATGGTTCTTCTATAGCATTGCAAAGCACCTTTTTTTAAACCAAAAATAACCAAAAATAAAAATGTGAAAATTGAAAGAAAGCGAGTGCTGAAAATCCTCTGTTCGGTGACGTGAGAGTTAAGTCATGTTTGACTCTGCCATTTAGTCTTTCACTACAGGTACAACAGCTAGCTCAATAGCGGCTCATTCAACAGCGAGGGACACTGTGCTTGTGTGTGTGCGAGTACAAAAAAGTCAAGACAGGACACCTGCCTGTACTAACATTCATCTGATGTGACACCTGTAAATGCATGACTGTATGTGTGCTCATCAACCCTGTCTGGGTCACAAAGGCATTGTGGCCTTTCAGTGGGTCATGGAAGAAAACAAAACTGCTGACAAAATCTGACGAAAGAGAGAGAGAGAGAGAGAGAGAGAGAGAGAGAGAGAGAGAGAGAGAGAGAGAGAGAGAGAGAGAGAGAGAGCACCAATTTGTCAATATCAAGCATATTTTAAAATGGCATCTAATGGAAATGATTGCTTAGTTACAAATAAAACATAACAAGGCTAGAGGAAAAATGACAGATGTAACGTGATCGATTACAAATCAGTTTCCAGGGTCCAGTGATATATTACATAACTTTAAAGGTGTGTGTTTCACTCACAATTCAATGGCTTTGTTCCACATGATGGTATATCCTGAGAGGGTAAAGGACTCCACATTCACAATGTGGATGTTTCCTCGTTCCGAGCCGATATACAACCATTTACTTTGGAAGGGCAGATGACAGAATGTTATCCTGAGAAAAAAGAGATTTAAAGAATTAAGAGCACAGAAAACATTTCATTGACATTGCATTTGCTTTTACTACACAGAAATCACATTAAAGGGAATACTTTGTATACTTTGAATACTAAATGTAAACTTGCTTATTGCGACTGAGATAAATACCTGGGGTACTCTCATTCACTATGTCCCTGCTACAGTTACATAAAGTATCTTAACAATGGCTTAAATGCTGCAAAAAAATACGATTTCTGTCTTGTTTTCCAGTAAAAATGAAATTAAACATCCCTAAAACAAAACAAATTTGAGACATTAAACTTAAGACATTAAAAGAGAATATGTCTTGAAATAGATTATTTTTATACCCCACTAGGAAATATTTTTATAATATTTTATATTTTTTCCTGTTCTAAACTTACTGTAAACCTTATTAAATTAGCTTTATGCCTAAAACTTCGCCAGTGGGTCAACAACTTAATTTAAAACACAATCCTGAAAAGAAGTTTTAATATCTTATGCAATTTTGCCTCTCAAATAAATTCATTTTTATGTTTACTGCAAAACAAAACAAAATTGTTTTCGCCCAAAATATATTAAAGCCTGCCATTACAAAATTTAAGTTCTCCTAATTCAACAAAATGTATCAAGGACGTTATGCCTTTCACGTTCATTTTACACCCCTTAATGTCAAAAATAGACTCATTTGTTTCTATTTTTAGTTCTTCTACTCTGTTTTATGAGACATGTCTTAAAGTTGATAAATAAAACATAGCTGAAACCTCATTAAGTTTCCTGTGCTGTTAAAAAGCAACCACGAGCACAGAAGCAATAACATGTTCCTGTGGGACCTGATGGTAAAATAAGCCTCATCAAAAATGACTGCATGCAAAATTTAGTACATACAGTACAGGCTCATGATATTGACAATCACATGCTCTATTAATGAACCGTGCACTTTTATTCCAGCCAAACATGTTTACACATAACTTTTGTTATTCCAGAGCAAGTAAGGAGTTCTGCTTGCTCAACTCAAATGTACTTTGCTGTACGTCCCTAAGGAACAGAAGTGTAGGGAGTAAAAGATTGAGTTTCGGTTTAATCAACACTACAACAGCCAAATTACTGACTCATGGCATTTTCTAAAGCATTTTGTTTAAAACGTGATTTTATGAAACAATTGGTGCAAATGCTGAACAATTTTAATGAAGAAAAGCCCCGTTTGTTTTGGTGCTGTGTAAGACGGCTTGCCTCTCACCTCTTTCACACGCTACACAGACCTGCACCCAACACTTCACTCCGGCACCTTGCAGCATTATAAATATATTCATGAGAGTAAGAGTGTTGAGAGAAACACCATGCATCAAACTCAACACACTTCTTTTCTCTGTCTGTCAATCACACACGCACACGAGAGGGGAGAAGACAATAATACACAATACGAACACAACACGACTTGGACTGCTGACTTTTATTTTTCTCCCTCATAGAAAAGCAAAAATGAAACAAAATAGAGAAATTTACTAGCCATTCAGAAGTAATACAAAATGAATCTTATTTAACATGATAAATGAGATCTCGTATTCAATGAAGCATTTATGTCAAAGACGCAAAGCATGAAAACACAAAATAAGACCCTTGGGGCCTTTCATGATGAGCACTGACATCCAATTCTGAATCTACTCTTTGCATAAAGCATTCCGGATGGACAGTTACCCGAAGATACCACAGGTTGACTGGTGCACAAGTGTGTGTTTATTAATGTGGTTAAAAAGAGCAAGACATGGCTGTTCATGTGTATATGTGGGCTAAATAACTCATTCTAAGGTAATAAAAACATAACCCTTCATTATGTACTGAGGTCTATATATACCTCTGAACACATAACTATGTATATTATATTGCATTTTTGTCAGATCCTCCAAAAAACGACACACTGGACCTTTAAGTATCAAATGTTTAAAAAATGAATTTAACTTCGGATAATGCACACACACCAGAGAAAGAGAAGGAAGGTCATTTCTGTTACCTTTTGCATAATTACACGTAATGAATCTTTGTTAATGAATTCAGTCATTAACAGAAGCCAAATTTAATCACATCTATCACATCATTGCAAATGTGTAATCACATAAAGAGAATTTAACATGACATCTGCAAGGGTACATCTGCACATCAATTCCACAATGACTAGACAAAATGCCACATCATAATACATCCGTTTTTATCATGGCGAGGACTTTCCGTTGAATAACCCAACATTAAGCCTCACAAAAACCTTTTTTATTTTAATTTAGTTTTTTTTCATTGGATGGCGTACCTGAGATATTTTTTGTATCCAGTATAGGATTAGTATAGTTAAATGAAAGTTTGAGTTAATGCTGACAATCTGAGACATAAAGATAATCAGGGGCGGACTAAACCAATAAGCGAGGTAAGCGGCCACTTGGGGCCCCAGGAAACCAGGGGGCCCCCAACAAATACACAGAAGTTCATATAAAGCAGTGGTCACCAACCCTGTTCCTGGAGATCGACCGTCCTGAAGATTTCAGCTCTAACCCCAATCAAACACACCTGAACTATCTAATCAAGGTGTTCAGGTTTGCTTGATAATTACAGACAGGTGTGCTGAAGCAGGGTTGGAGCTGCAGTCTGCAGGACGGTCGATCTCCAGGAACAGGGTTGGTGACCACTGATATAAAGCATGTATAACATATTAGTTTTCAATAATATTTTGTACGGTCAAGAGGATACAACCATTAAAATGTAACGTTATTATTACGTTCGTGTGAATTTGCCTCCCCCTCATCATGGATCAGTGGAACAGGCCATTAGTTATGCACCTACGTCAGCAGCTCAGTGGCCAGAGTTAGAGAACGTTGCGGCAGACGGGAGGGGAGGCAGAGATGGTTAGAACTTAGAAGAGAGAGAGACAATTTGCCAGCGCCAGATTAAGTATGTAATGAAACGCATATACCCCAGCGGAGCCGAAAAAGAAGAGAGAAAAGAGAATTTGGCCAAACTTCCAAAAGTCTCTCCTTTTTTCACACAAACTCCAACGATAGCTAACACGGTGAGTGCTGCTCCAACAGCAGCAGCTGCAGCAGCCTATCTCCCGCCAGACACAGAGGTGTGTTTTCTCCAAGCCCTGGAAAATGACAATGTGCCGGAGAGTGCAGCCCAAGATCAGCACGCAAACAGCACACAGACAGACAGCTTTATTGAGGGACGATCCTGCTTTCTGGCCAAAACATTTATCTGATAAAGAGTGCTGTGAGCTTATTAGGAGAGGGCCAGTTCAAATCAAAGATAGTGTACAGTGTAAAAAAATTATAGTGCAGTTTGCTTTTGTTGTCAAATCTTTAGTGATCTGTTCAGTGGAGATGGGTATAATAACTTTAGAAATTTGTCTTCCCAGTTACAAATGCATAAAAGGACTCAAGACCACAAAAATAATAATAACAGATGTTGTAAATAGTTCATTAGTGAATTTCGTTTTTTTTCATGATTTCACTTTGAGACCATTTTTTTACAGAGAGTAAGATGTGACATAGTTTATTTAAAAATGTAGAGATGGCAAAATAAGGGTTATAAAGGGTGCATATTACAACTGTTGAGGCCCCCATGCCTGGAATTGCTTAGGGCCCCCAAATCACTAAGTCTGCCCCGGAAGATAATTGGGACTAATTTCTAAGAAAAATGTCATAAAAAGCATAGACACAATAAATACCTAGACGTGGCATTGGCCGCTCTGCTCCGCTGCTGCGATACGTCAACGGTGCCGCCATATTAGGTAGGCCAAAAGCCCACTAAACTCATAGAAGCGAATGGGAGAGCTGAGTTTTCTCTGCATTAAAAGCACAATCACGTTTACATTTCAATGATTTACGATATATGTAGAGTACACATTTATCATGTCTCTAGTTACTTAATATCTCCATAGTAATACTTTAAAAGTAATCGTTGTCATAAGGAATTGTGAAACATAAATTGAGCCTGTTATTCAGGAGAATCCACTAGATGGCACCATGTTCAGTGATGTGTTAGGGATATACGCACCAGAATAAAAAAAACACACTTGGAAGTATTAGTCGAGAATAAGACACATGTTGAGATTGTTTCTGAGTTTTATTTGAATCATCGAACAAAACACCCAAGGTAAAATTATTTAATTTACATATTATCTAAAAAATAAAGATTTTTAACTGTGTAAATGGCTTTTTCTGTCATCATTTTATACAATTTCAAAAATAACAGATGTTTTATAAATCTGGTAAAACAATTACAGCAGTAAAACATGTATGTGAGAAAGTAAAACAAATAACACTATCGTGCATTATAAATAGTATGAAATAGCAGTATGGTAATATAGTAAAGACCCAAGAGTAATATATAACCCAGTATAGTTTTCCCCAAGATTTTAAAGTGAAAGAGCTGTGTTCTAATCATGTGCATTTCACCTGCCTTAAATTATATCACATTAGCTATGTGAACACAATTACTAAACATAATGAATGCTTGACAAGCTTGGGTTTTAACAGTTTCGTATGACAATACATTTTTTTCAAGTCTAACCATCTTTAACTGTAGCCAATAGCCATAACGTTTCTGTACTTCACGTAATTTTAAACGTTTTAAAGGTTATTGTGTTTATATGTAGAAAACCGCAGCTCCACCATTCACTTGTTTATAGTCTGCTTTTGTCCTGTCCAATATGGCAGCGGTCTTAACCTACGATCCAGCGGACAATGGCGCGTCTAGGTATTATCCCAGCAAACACAGAACGTTCCCCTAACGTTAGTTTTTGGTTCCCTTTTGGTTATTTTTTTGGGAACCAAAAAATAACGTTCTAAGAACGTTCTTTTCAGGTTTTATTTTTTGCAACCAGAAAATAACGTTCCCAGAACGTTGCAGGCTGGTTTGTTTTAAATAACCAGAAAATAACCAGAAAATAACGTTCCCTGATGGTTATTTTCTGGTTATTTTTTTGCAACCAGAAAATAACGTTCTCTGATGGTTATTTATTGTTTATTTTTTTGCAACCAGAAAATAACCAGAAAGTAACGTTCCCTGATGGTTATTTTTTGGCTATTTTTTATGGTAAAAATAGTCAAAACTGGTAAACGTCAGTGACGTGAAATACATAAATTATAAGATCACATTAACACATGTTATACTGACCAAATGAAATTAATAAATGTGCCTTTTAATGGCTGAAAATAATAAACTAGTTAAGCTAAATGAAAATGCAATCATATATGTGTATTTCTTTAGTGTGGTTGTCTGTTATGTGTGCGCGCTCGAGCACGTGCATTCTCCGCTCTGTCGCGCACTTCCGTCATTTAAAAATTAACGGTCATTTCGTTTTACCTCACCCACTAACACATTAGTTTAGCGGTTTATTTATTTTAATTTTTTATTTAAAACCGTACAGATTTGAGAGTAAACTTATATTTTCGTGATTTTCGATTGATTTGACACATCTAAATCAACAGACCATGATGAAAGGACTGAAACTGAGGGCTTTTGATTGTTAAATCTAAAGGAGCCGCGCTATACTTCTGTGGTGAGACAATAATATTGTTAGCCTGAAGATAATTCAATGTTTATTCTTCTGTCAATAAAAATCTGCTTTAAATATTGTGTTGAAGTCATTGGTTATTTTATTTCGATATCTATAATGTCTGATGTTGAGGTAGTCACAGTGTGGTTTTATTAGAAATGATATACTGCTGTTTAAATCGAAAATTAGGCTACTTTAGTGATGAAAAAGGAATTATTAGGCTAAAAGAATAATCTAATGCATTGATTTCATCCTCCATATTGTGTGGGATGATGCAGTTTACTTATTTTAATTAGATTAGATTGCGATGGATAAAAACACAGCATGAATGTATTCATTACTGACGTGTAAATGGACCGAGAAAAATATTTTAGGCTAACGTTCTGGGAACGTTCCCATAACGTTAGTTTCTGGTTCCCAGAAAGTTTTTTTAAGGTTTGTTTTTGGTTATCTTTACGGAAATAAAACGTTAGTTTCATGGTTTCTATAACGTATTCTATAACGTTAGGGTAACGTTCCCCTAACGTTAGTTTTTGGTTCCCAGAACGTTATGGGAACCAGAAACTAACGTTCTATTAACGTAAAGAAAACTTTCCTGGAGAACCAAAAACGAACCTTAGAAAATAACGTTCTGGGAACCAAAAACTAACGTTAGGGGAACGTTCTGGGAACCAAAAACTAACGTTAGGGGAACGTTCTGGGAACCAAAAACTAACGTTAGGGGAACGTTCTGGTAACCAAAAACTAACGTTAGGGGAACGTTCTGGGAACCAAAAATTGTTAGCTGGGATATGTCTATGATAAAAAGCATTTAAAGGTCCGGTGTGTAATTTTTTGGAGGATCTATATTGCAGATATGCAATATAATATACATAACTATGTCTTCAGTGGTGTATAAAGACCTTACATAATGAAGCGTTATGTTTTTATTACCTTAGAATGAGCTATTTCTATCTACCTACACCGTGGGTCCCCTTGCATGGAATTCACCATGATGTTTCTTTCTACAGTAGCCCTAAACGGACAAACTGCTCTACAGAGCATGTTTCATAAATACGTTATCTCCTTCAGCAAAGAAGTAAAAATGCGACAACATCTTTGTCCTGTGAGTACCGCCGTAGTGCCTCGAAGGGGATGGGGTGGAGTGAGCCGTTGGTTGCAATTCGCAACCTCACAGCTAGATGCCGCTAAAATCTCCACATTGTTCCCTTAAGAAACATCTTAATTTGGTCACCATTTAATATCATTGTTGTGTAGGAGAAACCACTGAGATATTAAAGAGATTTCTTTAATATGAAGATCCACAAACACAATCACCGCTTCTCTCCTGCCGTGTAACATACTTTATTTGTTAGGAAAAGCGTGCCGAGAAATATCATCACTTTTCCACGTGTTAGACTGAGACGTGTGTTTGTGTTCAGATGGCTTCTGTGACAGTGTGATAACGAGCTAAATGAGTGTATTAGCATGACAGACGGATGCCCTGCACCCCTGACATTTGGCTTGCTCTTTACTGAGCCTTCCTGCAGGGACACACACACAAATACACAAACAACACAAGATCAAATCCATTCAGGTTAGGGCACCAAGGTTTTCTCTCTATAACACAGGGTCTCATTCACTAATCATTCATTCTTGAAACTGTCCAAAAATGTTAACAAAAATATGATAGATTAATAGGCTGACACTTATATTTATATATATTTATAGAGACCGTTTTAACGGACGTGCGTGCCTGGACTGCAACTACCGGTCTGTGTTTGTTTATATATAACTATATATATAGTTATAATACAATTATTTATGTTTTATTTAATTGATATTTTATTTTATTAAATTAATATTCATTTAAATTATTATTTTAATTGTATTTAATGAACAATTTGTTGAATTTTGTTGTATGTTAATTTCATTAAATAAAAATGTTCCTGTTGTTTTGATGCATTTAAAGAAATCATATGGAACATTGACTACATTTACATGCGCATCAATAATGCAATTATTTCCAATAACCATAGTAAGGACTTAATTGCTGTAACATGAGAACACCTCTTTGCTCCCGTTTTATTAGTCTGATTATTTGCACAAACGATGCTCTCGGGTACAGTAGGTGTGTGTTACTGGCTATCGTTTTAATATATTCACGTGAATCGCGTCAAATGCAAAACACCGTTATGTGGACGTCTTTTATGGTTATTTGGCGCCGTGATGAATATTGAAATATGATGGAAAAGTCTCCGCAACGGTGGTGTACGCTGTCATCGCATTCGCGCTGTTTCTGTATGAAGGTAAGGAGCAGAGACTGCTGACAGCGAGTTGTGTTGACGGTCAAACTTCAGACTGTCATGTTTACCATGAATTTGCACTTAAGGTGCATGACAGAAGCACATGCGCACCTTGATCAGAGCAGCATAAATGCGATTAAGGTGTTTACATGCCTTCATATTGCGATTAAAACCGGCGAACAAATATGTTACTTCGATTATGCTTACTGCGATTATGAGCTTAATCACATTATTTAAATCGAATGATTGCGTTTACATGAGGTAAAGTGTAATCGCAGTATTGCCAAAATCCTATTATAATCGCAATATGAGGGTGCATGAAAACATAGTCATTGAAATCTAGTGGTTGAGCTTGGTATCGCAGTCTAAATTCAAAACATTGACGGGGCAAGTTTAGCTAAATAATGGTTCTTCTTGGTTTCTTTTGTTTGTTATCAGAAATAATTTGCATGCACTCTATTATTTGTGAATGTGTACCGAAACTTAAGGGCAGTCTACGAACACGCGCATGCACCGAAACGTTTGTTTATGTTGTTGCTTTGAAACCGTCTATAGCATATTTAATATTATATTACATCAAAAAACACACACAACAATCACAGACTCAATCACAGATTTATACATAATACAATTAGAATTTTAATAATTTAGGGGCCTAAAAAAAGTATATTTTGAGTGGCTGTAGCACAGATTATACAGAATGGAAATGTTTTGAGTGTGTATTATGCAAATGACTAACCGTGGGCACATGCTCACTCGTTTAGAGTCATGCAGATCCATGATTTGATAAAACATGAGTTGATAAAATGCTTGGGCTTTTGCATGTCACATTTTGCCTAAAAAACATTTCTGCACATGCATGTATATGCAACATAATAATTAAGTAAGGACAGGACACCCAATTGATTCAATTGATGGGCTTTAAAGTAGAAAATGTTGACATGAAAGACTTTGACTCAAAGAAAAAATGTCAATTTGTCTGACTCTAAATACCTCTAAGAACTGGGCTCTAAAAATAATGGCAAGAATCAAAATCAATTGACAAAATGTTTCCACAGGCAAGCCAACCGTAAAACACACACAAATGCCCAGCTGCGCATAACAACCAGAAAACTGCAACAACACGAGGACAGAACCTGCTTAAATTAGCCTGAAATTCATTTCATTCTGTAAATGCTTACAGGGACAAATGTGTCATGCTTAAATCAGTCACATTTTTTTAATGTGTGAAACAGTTCATGTCTTGAGTGCAGCACAAGCATTTTCAGTCAATGTGCAATGAAAGCGTCTCTCGCTGTTCTCCTTCAGAATGTGTTTGAATGTTTTGAGAAGTACTTTAAACGTCTACTTCAGGAGACAGACAGACAAGGACGTTCTTTAACAGCCTGTTCCGCTCTCTTTCCTCTTTGGATTTTGTAACATGCTCAGACAGCTTCTTGTCAGGATGTCAGGACATCTGATGACCGTGGTGTCCTGACAGCAGGTTCAACTCTGTTTCTCCCCAAAAATCAAGCAGAATCTTTTACCAGCAAGATCTCGGAGGGGTGAATGCTTATATAAAACCGAGAGCAGGATGTGAGCTGCATTCACAGATTTACATACAAGGATTGGCTGCCAGTTTCAGTGCTAAAAACGATTAACAAATCAGTTACTAGCAGTAAAATACTAGCAGTAATACTATCACAATAGGGAAAAAATAAGAAGTGAAAGACAGAGAAAATACCGTAAAACGTCTGGAAAAACAATCAAGAATACCAGATTTTCTTTTTTGCTGTATCACCCAGTATTACAGTACAAGAAGTGCTACCACATCGATATTCCACCGAGCACTAGAATTGTACAACCTTCATGTTTTGCTACTTTAATAACTAGCCTGATTTTAATAGCTCATCACAGAGACACTTCATTTGCACTCGGGGGCTTAGCTGCCTCATTGTTTCCTCAGGGACAAGCCACGTCGTGGCAGGAGACACTTTATAAATGTCAGGTACACACACATCACTGACTATACCTATGCCCACTGCCTCCTGTTTCTGAGGCACACACAGAGAGAGACAGATAGACGCGTACACACACACACACACACAGTATTTGGCAAGAACTTGTTCGACCCTGAAATACGCTGCCGGCGACTTGTCACTTTCATCAACAGCAGCAGTCCAGATTATAAGTGAAGGGCTGCCTCATCTCTTATTAGAGTCAACAGCTGTCCAGAGCGCATCAGAAGGTTACAACCTTCCTGCTCTGATCTATAGCTATAGAGTGCCATTAAAGGTCTCACAAAGTCTACAACTCTCACCACACTACTACTGAAGTGTCCTTATGTTAGAACATGTCTCTTTTAAGATACTCCAAATAGAAACCAGGTTCTTACCATTTCAAATAACAAGAATTTATTCCTCTCAAGTGGTAAGTAGGTTTCCATTTTCTGTCTGCCTTTATAGTATGTCACACATATGCTACAGTACATGTAATGCACACAGTTTAAGAACCAAGTGCTTAGTTAGGACTAAGGAGTTTATGGCCCGGTTTCATAGACAAGGCTTAGCCTAAGCCAGGACTCTGCCTTAGTTAATTTAGGCTATTTAAGTCGCTTTTATTAAATTAACTAAATTTAAAAAACATTACTGATGTGCATCTTGAGACAAAACAATGGCACTGACATATTTTAAGAAGTGTCAGGGCAAGTTATTTTCAGTTAAGATGGGTCAAAATTCATTTTAGTCTGGACTAGTCCTAAGCCTTGTCTGTGAAACTGGGGCTAAATAACCAAGAAATAACCAAGTGCTTAGGATCTTGAATATTGTTATTTAAAGGAGTAGTTCACTTCAAAATTGGCCCCCATTGACTTTCCACAGTAGGAATAAAAATTACTATGGAAAGTGAATGGGGGCAAATTTTGAAGTGAACTACTCCGATACATATTAAACTAAATTAAATATTGAGAAATGTCTCGGAGGTTTTGTGTCCATAAAATGGAAGCATGCTTTCCTGTGGCTCAGTGGTAAGAGAATGGCGCTAGCAACACCAAGGTCATGGGTTCGGTCCCAGGGGATTGCACATAGTCAGAAACAAATGTATAGTACAATGCAATGTAAGTCGCTTTGGATAAAAGCGTCTGCCAAATGCATAAATGTCAATGAGGTACAGTGTTGTTTGGTTACCAGCGTTCTTCAAAATATGTTTTTTTTGTGTTCTCCAGGGTTGGTATGACATGAGGGTGAAAAAATTATATTTATTTCTGGATTAACTGTCCCTTTAAGAGCATCTCACTTATTTCCACTTGTGCACTTGTGTGCAAACACTGTGACAACACATGCACGACTGCCTCCCTTTGTCGCCAACACAGAATTGCCTGGTGTGTTCTGAGCTGCACCTGTGTACCAACACAGAGGTATCAGGTGTGACTGCAAACCTACAGACTCAAAAAGACCTGCCAGAGGCACATGCGGTAATGTATCGCTTACACAAATCAGCATCGCACATGCACACGCACACGCACATTCAGAGCAAGTGGAGATAATGTAAGTGTGGCTGACCTCTCCTTGTTAAACTTGAGTGAGTGTAGCACTGCTGGTCTCTTCTGTCGCAGGTTCCACAGGTGAACACTATCATCGGCCAAAGCACTCACCAGCGCCCCCTATAAGAGAAAGAGAGAATTGCAACACTTCTATTGTATGGACACAAAACCAATGCAAGTCAATGGGAACTGCCATTGTTCGGTTACAAACATTCTTCAAAATATTTACTTTTGTGTTTTGCAGAAGAAAGAAAGTCCTACAGGTTTGAAATGAGAGTAAATGAGGACAGAATTTTTATTTTTGGGTGGACTATCCCTATA
The DNA here is from genome assembly GCF_024868665.1 of Triplophysa rosa. Classification (NCBI taxonomy): domain Eukaryota; kingdom Metazoa; phylum Chordata; class Actinopteri; order Cypriniformes; family Nemacheilidae; genus Triplophysa; species Triplophysa rosa. The sequence goes on along the minus strand of NC_079904.1, from coordinate 8,194,276 downwards.
ACTCCCACTCGACAACACCACTTATTCAGTCACTTCCAAATCTGAATGAACTTGAAATGACATTGACTATAGTCACTAAGTCAAGTGAGTCGGTTTCCAGCAAGCACTCAAGTTAAATTACAGGTGCACCTCTGTGCCTGCATCCATCATTAGAGTTTTTACGGTGCATTTGTCGACTAATGGTCCGCAAAGGTGACTATAAATAATAGGTGAACAACAGCTACAATATACTGCTTTCTATAATTTTGTAGCTATTTTTGAAGCAACATGAAATGTTTTAATATAACTTTATCAGATTTGCACGCAACTTGGTTTTAATTAGTAATATGTTAATATAAACATACATAAATATTAATGGTTGCTTCTTGATTTGGAAAGTGTTATACAAGCTTTTTTAACAATGCAACCATATAAACACTAAATGGAATTCTCCTCATAAAGAGACCAGACATTGCCTGTTGATTTAAGAAGTCCTCTGCACGCCACTAAGTTACAAACACACACACATAATATAATATAATCCAACAGAAAAAGAAAACTATTTATTCTGTAACATTTCTGGAGGCTTGGAAGATTCTAGCTACAGTGGTGGGTGGTGAATATACTGTATGTGTGAGAGAGACAGGACAGAGTGGAAAAATACATCGAAAGAGAGACAGTGTGGGTGGGACAGACTGAAGGAAGGAGGAGAGATGCTAGCGCAGAATATCTACTTTCCATCTAGACACTGACATATTCAGACCAAACACACACACATAGCCTGTAAGAGGCTGAATATAAAACAGTCTGTGCTTCTCCCAGGTGTGTATGCATGTACAGGTTTTGCTTGGTCTGCTCATCGACAGACATACAAATACACCTTTCTATCTGTAGTACTGTCTAAAAGCAATTCAGACTCATTAACACTTTCAATTATCAATTTATTTTCATTGTATTTATAAATGTATCAAATATTTATAAAAACATAGACATTTTATTTAAAAATATAAAAAATATGAATTTAATATAGTAGGTATTATTAAAATGAACACTAAGATTTTTTTATTCAGGAAATCATTCTACAAATGATCTATAAATTCATATTACAGGGTTCGTACAGACATTGTATACTGAAATTCCAGGACTTTCAAGGATTTTTCAAGCACATTTTTATGTTCAAGGACAACAATTAGAGATCTCATTTACCACAGAAATTCTACATTAATATTTAAATAAATAAAAAATGAAGAGATAACCAAAATATACTCGTATATAATTATTCGGTCATTTCATTTATATTGCCTTCAATAATTTAAGCACTTTTCAAGTACCTCTTCGTAAATATGGTTGTTTTCAAGGGTTTTCCAGGACTTCAATTTTAAAAAGGCACATTCAAGTACTTCAAGCACCAAATCCTGATTATCAAAAGCTAAGTTCATACTGAGTGATGATTATGTAAAAATAAATTAAAAGCTGAATTAAAACCTACTTTTAATGTAAAGTTAGTAAATAAACGTTCTATATGCATTCAGGAATAGTGCTCAAATAAATCTCACCTTTTCAGAGTGTTGTCATGCAACATGTTAACCTTAACTCAACTAACAGCTCGTGGTCCAATAACGCTGAAGTCTTGGGTTCAACTCCCCAGCATACAAACATACTTTTCCTGTGCAAACATAATTTTCCTGTGAACAGTAAACTAATTGTTTTGACACTAAGGAATACTATCTACAAGACAGCTTAATGTAAGAGATTCCCGTGGTCTCAGCTGCTGGCAACACTCTAGGGGATGAAATGCTAATATCTGCTTCTACTGTAGGGTCCCTCCAAGGCCACTCTGCAGGACAAGAGGGTATATGGCAGCAAAGGCTCCAAGCTGAGGGATCATTTAAGCCTCTTGAGGCTTCATCCTAGATTATTTAACCAGCCTCTTGGAGCTCTGAGGGAATAGGCTCACAGCATGGGGCTGAGCGGGATACGGGATGTGAGCGAAAAACAGAAACGCTCACCTCGTTTACGGGATGAGAGAAGAAAGAGAAACGCTCACCTCATTTATGAGAAACTGTAGATGGATGACGGCTGCTCCGCTCTCATGCTGACAGTAACACTCCACACCGGGCCGGCCGAATCTGAAAGTGTTTTGAGTCAAGGAGAGAACTGCAGAGCAAGTCTGACTGAAAATATTATATTACAGTTTATTAAAATATAAATAATATATTAAATATCAAGGCTCTTGGGAATGCTCGATTCTGATTGGGCAGTCACACAATTCTGAGGTTTGATAACAACTAATATAATATAATATATGTCTTAAATGCCATAATGATACTATTTACTATTGTTATACTAATATAAATATGATTTTTTAAATATTTTAAAACATAAAATGCATGGCAGTCATTCTTCATTATCTGCGGACAACATATGAAGAGTTTGGTTCCAAAATGAGATTGTAATTTTCAGAAATCATGTTTTTTATTGTGCATTCCAATTAAAATCAATCAAGCTGCAGTTGGTTTGTTTTGATTTAAGCCATAATAAATAAAAAATACAGCTCAACTACTACAATAAAACACAATAAAGATATAATAACATAATAAACATGAACATAAAAAACATGATTTAAAAAAACCCTCTTCATATCAGTTAATTCCCCCTGCCAATCCCTCTGGCCCAGCTGCTGGCCTTCAGTCCCAGTCAAAAAAGCTAATAAAGAAAACAGCCTACTGTATGTTTCACTTTACATGTATGTCATCTTACAATGTCAAACTTCATGTTCTCCCTTTACCAAGACTGAATACTCTCAACAATCGCTTGTACTCGTTCCTTATTAACAAAGAATTTAACACACAGTGACAAAACGTTCTCCTCATTTTAAAAAGCTCACTATGAGAGGGGCCAATTACAGTCCTTTGTACAAAAAGCAATCATTAACACAGCAATTATAGAGCCCTACACCAGAAAAAAGCATCTACACCACATACAGCCTACATTTTGACATCAATCCTTAAAGAGACAGTTCACACAAAATGAAAATTCTGTAATCATTTGCTCACCCTCTTGTCATTTCAAACCTGTATGAGTTTCTTTCTTCCGCAGAACACAAAATAAGATATTTTTAAGAATGTCAAATTATATATTATTGTAAGCTTTCATTTTCAGCTTTAAATTTCACAAAAACATAGTTGGGTAAAAACACAATCAAGATCAAAAGTCATTGCATGTAACTTTTAAAAAAACATCTGTTTATTACTTGTGTCTAAATACTTGTCTGTGCAATGTCTTAGCAGGCTTATGGTTGAACAACAGTGTGTCGGCTTGGCACGCAGGGTGTGTGTGTGTGCGTGTGTTCTGTAGAGATATAATTTGATGATAACCTCTACTGGGAACCTGGAAACTGCACACATTCATTCTCCAGAGCAAGGAAAGAGAGACAGAAAGGTGGGGGTGCAAAATCCAAGTGCGTATACATTAAGAGTGGAAGAAAGAAACAATTAAAACAGATGAAACGAAAGTGTTGCCAATAAGATAAGGACAGATAAGGACAGACAGGAGTACACAAGCATACATAATGATGTATGTAATGGAGTCTTACACTGGGAAGGGTTATAAACACAGACACAACCTGCTTGAGGTTTGCAAGGGACACAGTGGGCCTCATTTATCCATCTAACGTAGAAATGAGTGCAGATCCGTGCGCAGAAATCATCTTACGACAGGGTTCACATGTGATTTATCAAACATTCGTATGCCGCCACTCTCATTGTACGAATGATCGTACCTTGATAAATGCGGCGGCTGAAATCAATCGTAATTTAAATATCACGCCCTTATAAATTCAGGGTGTAGACGCCTTGCTCCTAGATTTTGCGACATGGAGAAACGTAATCTGGCCAAAAAGAGGAACTTTTACGATTTAGATATGTAAACTTCAACCTTGAAATGCGAAATCAGAAGTGGAAAAAAAAGTTTGTAAAGAGATCACTGCTGCGGGCAACAGCGAAGCGAACTCCAGCTGAGGTTGGTATTTTTAGTTGTATATTTACTGGATATTTATGTTTTGTAAAAATGACTACAAATAATTAATTATTATTGTTTCACTAAATAAACTCAAAACATTAAACCTTTTCTCTCATAAACGTTATCTACGTGATAGCGTTTTTTAAAAATGTTTTAGTAGAAAATCATTAATCTGTGTTTAACTGAAGAAAGAAAGTCATATGCATCTAGGATGGCAACTTTCATATTTTGGTGAACTATTCATGTAATTTAACTTCAAGTCAAATTAAAGGACCAGTCGGTGAAATTTAGCGGCATCTAGCAGCGAGGTTGCGTATTGCAACCAACGGTTCACTCCACCCATACCTTTTCAAAGCACTACAGTGGCTGACACAGAACTAAGATGTCGTGTAGAAAAAACATGGCGAATTACATGCAAAGGGGCCCACGGTGTATGTCGATAGAAATACTTCATTCTAAGTTAGTGAAAACATAACAGTTCATTATGTAATGTCTTAATACACCTCTGAAGCCATAGTTTTGTATATGAATAGGGATGCACTGAATGTTCGGCAATCGAAAATATTCGGCCGAAAATGGCACAAAAAGCATGTTCGGTGAATAAGTGAAATGGCCGAATAAATTTAACCGAACATGACATGTGATATGATCAAGCAGCAACCAGAGCAGGGAGAGAAAGAGCGAGAGCGAGAGAGATGTGCTTTATTAATGCAGCAAACATGTTGGCAGTGTGTGTAGCATTTTAAAGTGTCAGAGAAAGACACAGCATGGAACTTGCCGCGCCGGAGTAAATTTCGGAATAATTTTGCAATGTAGCCTATAATAATCCAACAGTTTTCGTTTATTCATATTTTTAGCTTATAATGTTGAATGACACTTTTTAATTAATTGTTTAGTTGTAGGGGTACAGAGTACAGTACATTCTTTCAGCAGTCAGTCATAGGCCTAATATATGCTATTCAAGAAGTGAGAGGGCTCATTTTGTTTGTTTTAATTTAACCTACTTTTTTTGCTAAATTTTATTTTAAGTTATATTGTATTATATTGAAAAGCAAGACAAAATATAAAAAGCATTTTGACCATTCAGTTTATGCAATAGTGAAAAAATTGGCTAAATAAATAGAAGAAATACGAAAAGCCATGTTCGGTCAAGTGTTTCATTTTTATTCGGTTTATTCGAATTTTCATTTCGGTGCATCCCTATATATGATATTGCATTTCTGTCCTGTGTTCTGTTCTGACACATTGGACCTTTAACATTCAACCATTATGCACAAAATAACAGTCACAGCATCTATGCATCAAACTACTTGCTAAACAAACACACTGTGCCTTGAGAAATGACACTATTTTGGCTGCGTTCTAAAGTTGCAGCACTGTACTAAAGTGCATCATTTGTCACCAAGAGGAAGCCCGTACAGTCATGCAGCGGCTGATCTCATCTATCCATCACAGACGCTCTGAAGTGACAGGGATGGAAGATACCAGAGGATATTGTGTGTGCCGATAAAGACACGCCTTGAATCTCATTCATCCTCCGACCACCTGTAGCCACCTGCTTTAGACACCAGTGTTCCATCATGTAATGAGGAAATAGGACACAGAGGAATTGGCTGATATGGTGAGATCAGGGGCAAATGGTGTGGGGCGAGAAAGGCAGGAAGTACACCCCGGCAGAAAATACTAGGAAGAAATAATGTTTACAGGAACGATGAAAATGAATCAAATCAAATAATAAATTATTATTGTAACCATATGAAGACTTATATAAAGTGCTTGTTTCATAACTGATTTTTGTTTATATAAAAAGAGTTAGTAGCTTCACTATTCTGCGTGTGCAATCTCAACCCCTGTATCACAGACATCAGGCTGTCGTAAGAAGTGAGCTAAAGAAGGGATGAAAAAAAGAGAGAATCAGCCTAGGGGACCCATGGTGACGTTTATTCTGTTCTGACGTCAAGAATGTTCAGCTATACTTCACCCTAACCTAACATAAACAACACACAAACACAAAAACACATCCACATAATTCCAGCGACGCAAGCAACTTTTCCTACAAGTATAAAATCCTTTTTCAAATGCTCCTGGGAATAATTAATTTGTCTAATATTCTTTCCAAATAAATAAGCCCCAGGGACCCGTTTGATTTATTGGGAACCCAAACAATTAAAGTTGCAAGCGCTGTGGCTGTCGTTGCAACACGCCGCCTTCACCTTGAGCACGCTCGGGTGTACATCGCCTCCGAAACAAGCCCTCCGCAGATACTCTTGACATGCGGCGGGCTCTATTAAAACATGCAACCGGGGATGATTAATTTTAATACACTTATTCATGTTTTGCTGCTTTTACAGAGCTGCCCTTGTCTTAAAAATTTGCATACGTGGACAGGGTTTTTTTTTCGCAGTCTTGGCTTTCGTCCATGTGATATCGGCTCTTACAGTATGTAATGCTGTATTTGTTGAACTAAATATGATGGCTTGAGCATTACAGCCCTGCTTTAACATGATATTTGCTGGCAAAGATACAACACTGTGGCTAAGAACTGACCAAGAGGCCAAGTGATTTGTATAAAACATAACTGTCAATCAAATTGCTTTTGTATCTACTGTATGCATTTACATTTGTATCCATTGCATGCCCGTATGGATACATATTTAGTAGATATTTATTTGTTCACCCTCATGTCGTTCAAAACCTGTATGTGACTCTTTCTACTGTGAAGCACAAAAGAATATATTTTGAAAAATGTGTTAGCGGTTTTGGGTCCATACAATGCAAGACAATTGGGGCCAGTGTTGTTTGGTTACCAACGTTCTTCAAAATATCTTCTTGTGTTCTGCAGAAGAAAGAAAGTCATACAGGTTTGGAATGACAGGCTGAATAAATGACGAAAGAATTTTCATTTTTGGGTGAACTATCCCTTTAAGGATGTTATAAAGAAAGACAGACTGTATCACTGCTTTACTTTTGTTCTTGCTCGTGATCCAAATAGACAGATCTAAAGAGTGTAAACTAATGTATACTGGAGGACAAACAAAACAGAAAGGGCTTTGTGCATCAATAAACCCTCTTTCGCTGTAGTTGGGTGTGATGGACCAGAGACTATTAATGACCCTGTTCTTCAGGCTAAATTTAGACCCACTGTTCATCACTCACAGATGATGATGTAAACCCTACCCTTTAAACCACAAAAACACAAGAAGATAGTCAAGAAGATAGTCGAGGCGAAAGAGAAGAGAGAAAGCATAAAGATCTAATAGATTTTCTTGTAGCCAGAAGCTACAGAAGAAAATGTCTAACTTCAATGTCGAAGCAATAAACTTTGAGAGAAAAAATTCTCAAGGGCTTTACTGAATTTTAAAGTAGTCCTTGTAACCTTCTTGCACTGTAGGTTACTATGCTTCTCAACAAGAGCTACAGTATATTTCTATCAAAATGAGCTACAAACACAATTTGTGCTTCAGAAAGCTTCCAGGTTATCCACCTACAGGATGCATCTCTTCAAAGCTGAAACAGTTGCACACAGAGCGATTCATCTCATTTATATATGAGCCTGTAAAATACCTTCAGACTGTATCATGCATATCGAATGTTCTTTGTGTTTAAGATGAATAGAAGAAGACAGAATCGATGGCAGAGAGAGAGACAGAATCACTGTGTGTTGGGAATGAAACTGGATATTGCAACCCGTTGGGAGCAAAGAAAGAAACTCTACACTCCTAATCAATCAACGTTTAAACGTTCGGCATATGATGTTGTGTCTGATACTGCGAGAGGAGGCTCAGATTTGCTGCAGTCATTATGAGTGTTTAATAAATGTTTGGATTGAAGGTGTCATATTGAAACGCACAGCACTGTGGGGAAAACTAGACGGGTGACTGCTATACACGTGTTTAGTCACGGTTTCCAGGAACATGAAGAAATCAAACATACAGAAGCCTAAAGTCTTTAACAAAGAGGATTATGCAAGAAGAGACACAAATGAGACGCAAAATGGGAGGAGAAGAAAAAGAATAAATCGAAAAACATTTTCTCCCTGTTTAATAAATAATGCATGAGACCAACTGGGAGTGGGCACATGCATTTACCTTTGTTAATATTTTAAACACCCCAAATGCCAGAGTGCATGTTATATAAGCTTTAGCAACCAAAGATTGTTACTGCATTATTAACTTGGAGTTAACTATATATATATAGGAAATATTTGCTTGTATATATTTAAATGTATTTATTGAATTTATATAAATATTGAATGTCTCATAGTTTTCTTAAATATATACATGTGTGTATATATATGTGTATATTAATACAAAATTAGCATGCACAGTACACAGACATATATTATGTTAGCAAAAACCTTTATTCTGGATGCGATTAATCGCGATTAATCGTTTAATGGCCCTAACTGTAAGCATGGCGTGAGATCGCACAACGGGTATGTAGGAAGATGATAAAGGACATTCGCCTATTAGAGCGATGACTCCAGAGAGCTACACATTAAACCAAATAAATGATTCCTTTAAGGGTCATAATATCCAGTCACATTAGATGTTTGATTTAAAGGAAGAGTAAATAATGGACGATTGATATTAGCATATTTTAAAATTCTCCACATTTTATATTCCTAGCACATAAAGACACATTTTCTATTGGCAAGGCGTCCAACTGTGACTTCAACAAGGTTATGGTGCAATGCACTTACATTGAAGATGGCTAATATTTCACTATTAATCTAACAAATGGAAGGTCAACCCCCATTGAGAGACTTTACAATATGTCTCTTCCCCTGCGATTCCTTCTAACGCTACAGCAAAATCAACTTCTCGTTCACTGTCTTATCTGTCCAAGGACACCGTACGACACGCACACAGCCAAGAATTCCAACACTGGAGCAATTCCCAGAGCACACTGCTGATAAGCCAAACATTAAAAGACTGAAAGAGAGGGAGGGGAAGAGAAGGTGAAAAACAGAGATGGCAGAGACAGATAGTGATGGAGGGAAAGAAGAAAGGAGGAGAAAATGAGAAAGAAAAGATGAATTTTTTTTAAATAAAATGTCCTTAGGTGTCGCAAAGAACGCATTTTGTTCTTGTTGCGGAGGATTCTGGAATCTTGAATTTCTTTGTTTGGAAAGTCTGACTCTGAAATTGAGCATTTTGAAAAAAAGAAATCAGTCCTAATATACAGTAAATGCATCTGACTAGAGATTATTTAAATACACACAATCCTTTACTTTTCAATTTGTGATAATATCTTGTGAATCATCTAAGCGGTTTTGTTGGTTATGTATTGCTGTGGGCATCATTCCACGTATGACACGGTTTCCTAAGCAAGGCATGAGAAAACGATAAAAGCTTTCTCTTCCACGTCAATCAGAGCTTCTGTCGTCTGATATTCACTGGAAACCTCTCATGTACTGTATACCTATTATGACACTGAGACATCGATTGTGAGATAAAAACATTGAATATGACAAAGTTGTCAATGTTCCAACTGGCTGTGTCAACTCTCACTTTAAAGATCAGGCATCACACGCAGTTTCTCCCAATCTCATACTAATCTTGAGTACCTATTCAGTAGTATTGCATACGTCATATCTTCGAAGAGTGTTTAGTTTGGTCACATTTATAAAAGATAGATACAGCTGTACGATTATTTCCGGAGAAACACAAGCTGCTGGAGACTGGCAGTGGGACGGACCTACAGCACGAGCACACAATTATGCACGTATGCAGCGATTGCCAACAAAACACAGACATATGACTTAGTTTCACTTACCGCGTGCAGTTCATGTCCGGCATCCTGGGACTGCGCCATCTATCAGTTCAAATGATCTCCAAATCCAGCGTTATTTACATTTACATTTATGCATTTGGCAGACGCTTTTATCCAAAGCGACTTACATTGCATTGTATTATACACTTTTTTTGTTTCTGACTATGTGCAATCCCCTGGGATCGAACTAGGGATGGGCGATATTATATCGTTTGCGATATACCTGTAGAAATTCCCCACACGATAGGAATTAGTCTTCCCGCGATATAAACGATAAATTCTAGTTGATGACGTATTTCTTTGTGAGACCCATTCACAGCTCATATGTGAAGCGAAAACGGGTATAGCGGAGGGCGGACGTGAAGCTGAGAAAGAGTTTGCACTAAAACCTCTAAATCTCGTTTAGGTTGGCACTGTAGATGCATCCGAGTTAATGTTTAGTTTCACTTTCGTTTTATTGAATTCGTTTGTTAAGTATTCGTTGATAGTCATAATATGTTACACCACAACATTTAGTTTGGCTAAAAGTATTTATTTAAACATTCGTTAGATGTTATGCGCGCATGCGCAAATTGTTTAATACGATTTCTTGCCTGTTATATACAGGATGAACGGAGCGTCCCGTGCACAGCTCGCGCCCACATGTGCTTTCATAGCGACACAGTGTGCACAGCACTGCTGCCTGTTTACATACAGTACACATGCGAGTTTGTATTACGTTATTTTAAATACGTTTATGAGCTTATAAAAGCATGGATTATTTAATTAGATTTATTTTATCCGCATTTTTCTGTTCTCTTTCTGTAGCGCGAGTCATAGACAGATTCAGTGTATGTTGCTGTGAGAAGAGAAGGTTCACACAGTTCAAGAGAGAGTGATTGACAGCGTGATGTGATCGATCGTTTCCACCCAACAATAGAATATATAGAGTTTGTCAGGGATCACGGAGGGGAAGAACCCAAGCGCAGGCAGCGGGGTTGAAGGGGTTAACAAAACTTTAATTATAAATACAAAAGACAAAACAAAAACCCACGATGGGGATCACAGAACAAGGGCGAACTAAAATGCAAAACATGAAAATAAACACTTCCCTCGATGGGGCAAAAATCTCTCGAACTAAAATACGACACAATGTCAAGGCAGGGTAAGGTAATTAAATAAACAAACAAACAAGGCACAGGTTTCGGACAACGAACAGGAACTCACAATACAAGGCACGAAGTACAAGGTACACAGTACAATCCACGAGCACAGGACAAAGAAACATGAGGGCATTTATAGGAGAGACAAACGAGGGATAATGACACAGGGCAGGTGAGAAACATTAGACACGGCAGGGAAGCAATACATGAAACAAGAGGGGCGGGGCCAATGACGAGACACAAGAAAACACATGAGAAGTAAAAAAACATAAACAACTCATGGCTTTCTCACATAAAACCTAAGGGCTCCGCCCCGATCGTGCCACATGACTAGAAATACAGAACCAAGAATGCAGTGACACAGTTTTAGGTATGACATGATGTGTTTATTGACCTTTATACCACGGGGCTGTTGAATGCTTCATTCTGATTGGCTGACGAACGTTCGACGGGTGTGCATTATTTTTCAGTTAAACACACACCTATGAAGGTGTTCCAGGTCTGCTGACCGCATTACAGTTCCATATCACTTCGCCAGGTTTAGCCTACTGTCCACCAGTGAATATGTATTTAACAACAGACACAGTGACAGGCAAATTCCATTGTCTGAGAAGAAATAACTATTAATATTTATGGACAGCATGAACATTTGAACAACAATGGCGAGAGCACTGTACAGGACTGTTCAGACGAAAAACTAAAGCATGTATCAAAGGTAACGGCAAACTACATGACACAATCAGCGGGTTAAAGGTAAAACACGAAGCACAAAAATAACAACAACAACAACATGTTAAATTCGTCTGTGGAATGGGTAAACGGGACTTAAAACACGCAGGAAGCTTTCTATGCCACTGCGAGAACCGCAGCTGGCGCAGAAACCTCCATGTCACTTTTTTCTCTTAATACTCTTCTTATATGACAGGGGTGTTAAATACGACGAAAACAAATCAAATATACTGTAAATACTTGTCTTTTCACTCTCAGTGAAGCAAACGCGTGTGCATGTGCACTGTCTGTCTTCCTCTCGCTCTCGGAAAACTGCATGCAGGCTCAAGCAACGCCTTCAGATGAGATGCGTAAGAAATTAGTCCTACCAGCAAGTGCATTCCGGGACAAATACCATACAAATGTCTTGAGATAAAACATCGTAACAACGTCTTGTGGTATCAGAACAACGTCTTGTGGTGTTGTGACCGTGGTATAAGCGGAATAATTGACTCCGGTCCGTTCAATTATCGAAAGTTAATGCACACCCGAGGTGTAACTCCGCTTCGCGTCGTGGCCGCATTACCACCTCGGGGTGTGCATTAACTTTCGATAATTGAACGGCCCGTCGTCAATTATTCCTTACTTAGTTCATTTAACTTTTCTTTACTACAACCTTTTGAAGTCGTATCTCACTATTATATTTTATATTTACAAAAATACTGTAGGTATATTTTAGGAGCTGTTTGATTTGGGGTAAGTTTTATTTTTTGATAATATTTGTTTTTCTGAGGGTCTAGACTACATGCAGCTACTATCACTTGACGCAAAAAACAGCCGTGGATGGCGTTATGGATATATCGTCATTTTTATCGTTATCGCAACAAATACCAGGAATTATCGTGATAGAGTTTTAGGGCCATATCGCCCATCCCTAGATCGAACCCATGACTTTGGCATTGCTAGTGCCATGCTCTAACCACTGAGCCACAGGAAAGCGAAGTAATATCCATTAACATCCATCACTGAAATGCCGTGAACAAACAGACACACCTAAACTTCACTAGCGCAAGAGTAACGAGCTGCCGCGCACCGAAACCAAACTTGACGCAGCGCAGACAATTGGGTCTCGCTCGTCGGTTGGCGCATGGGCGGGCTCTTTCTTTTGCCTAGCCGTGCTTTTCCGGGAGAAAAACAGTGTGAAGAAGTCAGAGTGCATGACATAGCATGTTACCATCACTTTAAGTGCGTACAGATTCTAAGTATCGCTCAGCATCACGTCGTTCCTAATTAGGACACTGTGTGAGAAAAAGTATTGTCCTCAAGCGTATTATGTTCTCTTGATGATGACTAGAACCAGACAAGAAGAGAAAAGCAGGACTGACAGAGGAGGCAGAAGCCCAGAGTGAGGATCCTACAAAATAATAAAAAGTATAAAAATGAAAACTAAATTTGAAAGTCCAGCACACGGTGAATGAAAACAAAATATGAAAATAAAAAACAAAAAAACAAATGAGCAGTAATAAAGTTAGAAATAGACTGTAATGTAAAATAATTAAAGAGGGACATAGATCATGAAAAAATAATGAGAGAGAGAGATAATAAGAACTCATGTTCCTTTTGAGAGCTTACAAATTGGTGCTGACCCCTCTCAACAGGCCCAGGGGTGAATCATAAGGCAGAACAGTGGCGCATAGTGCACCGACCCATAATACCTCTGTCCCTCTCACCAGATTCTAGAGAATTTCGTCAAGGACAAAGCCTCAGTGTGAAGCTCTGCTCTTCCTATGAGTCAGCACGCTGCCTGGACAAGAAACATCCTTCAACACCAACAAAGAAATACCGACTTGCTGCACTGCCCATTATTTCCTCTTCTGTATTTTGACCGCTTGTGCTTTTGTTCTTTCCATTGAGAACTTTTTCAGGTATTTCTGAAAACCAAAGAAGTTCAATTTCCCTTGGGAATATCGCACAGGGGTCATTTTGAGTCCAGCATTACTATTTCTGTTCAGATTCCTACAAAAAAGGCCATTTGTTTTCTTAAGAGGAAACAAGAGAAGCAGAGGAACGAGAATATTGGGCCAATCCATCATACTCACAAAATACTACAGCACCTTTATTTCATTTTTGTTTATATCAAAATTACAATTCAACCACAAATGAGCATTCTGTTTTCATTTACCAACGTTCAAAAGCCGTGCCGTTCAAGACGTGCGTTCTGTTCATCTTATGAAGTCATGTGATGCTTTTATGTGAAGGACACAAAATAGTGAAAGTCATTAGGTCGAATAAACAAGGTGACAGTTCACCCAAAAATGAAAATTCTTTCATCATTTACTCACCCTCGTGTCATTCCAAACATGACTTTCTTTCTTCTGCAAAACACGAAAAAAGATATTTTGGTAACTGAACAACATTACCCCCCATTGACTTCCAACAACATTAGGGTGAATAAATGATAAGAATTTTTGTTCTTGGGTAAACTACACCTTTAACTGATCTATTCCTTCCTTATAAAACAAGAACCAAATAAAAAACACAACCAACAGTAATGCTTTAAAGAATCTGTAAATAATCTGCCGTTTCATGGTTAAACTGCATAACTCACAAAATCTCTTATTCGCAACATCACAACCCCCCTCCAGCTGTGACTCTTTCATCTGCACCCCAACAGCCATCAACATAAACTTGAAAGCGAGAACAAAATCACTTGTTTGCCCCTAGAAAAGAAGTTCGGCACAGCTGAAGGCTGCATGAATCTCCAAAGTCTCCTCTGAGGTATATAAGTGCCTTATTCAAGAACACGACCATATCGCTTCCAGAAATGAGACACGTCCCGCTGGGACGGTAATATTTTCCTGGTGCATCAGTGAGATTTTATCACCGAGCCCTTTAAACAACACGCACGCGGGCTCGACCGATGCCACCTGACGATATCCTCGCACGTCACTTATGTGGCATTTCAGCCAACGCGAATTACGGTGAGTGACGGCCTCCCGATCGTCTTGACCTTTAATGCACTCGTCCCTACTGCCATATCGCATTAGACAGCGTGTCTGCATCAAGAGCGTCCGTGGGGTGGAACATATGGACACCGCTGTGTATAATATCATTAGCGTCTCGGTTGGCTCACGCCTACAGTTCTTCAACACCTGGAATGCACACCACGTGAAGAGCTAATGGAGATGGATGAGGATGAGAAAATGAGGAGTAACATAATTCAGCTTATATACAGAACGTATAGACAGGCAGGTAGATAGACAGCAGATTATAAACATATGTTTGGATTCAGGGACCCAACTTGGCATCAATGAAAACCTTCCATTTGTGTGCATGATGCAAATGCTGTTGTTGTGTGTGATGTCACTTGAGTCCAAAGCCAAAGCTTGAAGATAAGAGCACAACCCCCCACCAACCTCGTCTGCCTCTAATCTCCTTCCTCTCTCTCTTTCTCTCTCATGACACATATATTCTGCTTCCTTATACATGTAGTGTGTCCCTTGTTAATGCGCTGACCTTCATCCTCAATGCTCATCCTCCATGGGTATCAACTATATGACTCTGAAGCATCTGAGACACGCACACACTTATTCTCCCGCTGGCTCTACAAGAACGGCCACACCCCTTCAGCGCTCTGCCTTCCCGACGCTCCTCCTGCTATTGTCTATAAACCTCAGCGTGACAGTTTGATTGGCGATACGAAACACAGCTGTTTATTAAACCCCCAGGACAGATAGCGAGCAGCAAACAGAGGAAATATGGAACCTTTTAAATGATAACGAAATGAATCTACCACTGATCTGAATATCACATCCGATCAACAGCGGCTCGGTTGTTTACGGTGGATGAGCTAGAGTGGGCCGCATTAAAACAGCGACTGGGATTCAAAATCTAATTCGAACCATGAGATAAAGTTTTAGGATTTTGAGAAATGTAAAATGACAAAAACACTATAATGTAAAATGAGTGAGTTCTTGGGATTCTACACTAATCAAATAAACAAATTTGTGATGCTGACTGTAGTTCGCATCGAAAAGTCAGACTTCTTTGCTTTAATTTTAGCTGGAGATGAAGATCAGTATAGCAGCATGGTTACGAGAATCATATTGTGTTTACAAAGTTGCATAAACCCATTCATATTGAGTAACTTTTAGACACAAAATGGACCCTTATTGGAATAATCGCAACACTTTACAATAAAGCTGTATTTGTTTAAAATTAGTTTAACATGACAATGAACAATACTTCTACAGCATTTAATCTTAGTTCATGTCAATTTCAGCATTTACTCAAACATTTTTTAAATCAACAGTTGTACTTGTTAAAATTATTTAATGCACAACTAACATGAATGACTGTATTGACATTAACTAACATAACAATTAATATGCTTAATTAGGATTAATATTCCTACTTGTGCTATGCCCTAAAAAACATGCACGCTGTATCTACCGTAAAAGAGTACACAAGCGTAACCTAAGTAAACATTGTTGCCCAGACAACATCCTTAACAATCACGAACATCAGTTCATTACTGATGATCATTCATTATTTCTTAGCAGTGCTTACTATGTCGTTTAATTTATTCATTTAGTGAATCATGACTTATTTCATTTATTCAGTGTAGCATCACTAAACTCCTCCTTTCTGCAGTGGGTAATATCAGCCAAAAGGGCGTGCATGAATCGGCATACTGGATACAGTAGATCATCCAGGAAGACTACTTAAGGAATATTAATTTCGACATACGCCTGCACGATTAATCGTGAGCACAAAACTCCTGATCTTTAAAACTGCCACTTTACAGGAAATAAAAAAATGTCACTGCTATTTTAATAATATTTTAATAAGCAAAACCCACAGACAAACATGAAGGGTGACCAATGGTTTGTAAAAAAAAGAACAAGAAATCAAAAATGGAGTAGCAAGGTTTCATTCCGAAGGTGACAAAATGTTAATTTTTTGTGGTGGTGTTTAAATGATTGATTGCGTGCTTTGAAACGCGGTGTTAAAGAAGTTCAACAGCAGATCATAACATTCATCGACTGTAAAGTATAGGCCTAATAAACATGCTGAAGTGAAATTAAAAACAAAAGTTCTGAACTGACAAAATAATCGTGTTAATTAATCGTGATTTAAATTTTGAGCAAAATAATTGTGATTATCATTTTACCCAATATCGTGCAGCCCTATTTCAACATATTACGATTCGCAACTAAGGAAACAAAATATATTGAAATGATTGAAACATCGCAAATGTGCATATCGCAGTACACATTACAATACTGAAATATCGAAACTTTTTAATACTGTAATGTAAAATATGATGATTTTCAGTTTTACAAATACATTTCAGCAAACTAAATAAAAGAACTGAGGATGGTGGTTTCAGACCTTTAAAGCACACTGTGTTCCTACATTTACTAAACTAAGCCACAGTTTACCTCCCAAACATGCTAAGAACAGTTTTACGGCATTTGTGTAGTATTTACTCGCAAAGCTTTCGTACTTACACACCTGCAGCATTAACTGCTCGATCCAGAGGACACGAGGGTGAGATGAGCTTTTGTCCAAACATACACACTCAGCGTCTCATAGAGTACAGTGTGCAACTTTGGGAGGCAAATTAAAAATGCATTGCTCTGCAGCAACTGGGTTATGAAGAAACAGGAAGACGACTGTACAGTATTCTATTGATACGTGTGTGCATGAGCACAAGCGTCTCTGATGAGAGATCCGAGCACACAAAGCAATTATATAAAAGCAACCATGCGTAACACCCATCCGACGATTTAGAAACCTCACCGCAACCATCTAGAACACCCTAGCAACCGCATAGCAACACCTTGGCAACCACCTATAACACTCTCTCACTCCACGGTGGTAAATTGTGCACTTGTGCAGTATTCATATTTTCTGAATTTTGTTTTCTTGATAAACAACTGTTTACTGCCTGGGCTGGGGCAAGTGTTTAAAATGCGTCTATTTGTGTGGGTGTTTGCCCTGTCATAGAAGGCCGCTGTCCGGCAAATGTGGCCAAAGTACCGGCGTGTGGGAGGTTGCAGAAAAAGCAACACTTGCACCAGATACCCTGCCTCAACTGTGACACACACACACACACATACAGAAAATGCCACCCACATCTCACTTTCTCTCACAAGTGACAAATTTCTGAATACCAAAATAACGTCCCTTCTGTTTTCAACTCTCTCTCCCTCTCTTTATGTCTATACGTGCATTTGACATCACCGCCTGTTTGGCATTCTGAACCAATGCGACGTCAACGCAAACATCCCTGTAGCCACGAACGTCCCACGTCATACAGGTTCTGCATGTATGTATGTACATGTCTGAGGGCGGGAGATGTCAGCCGTGTGCCTCAATGAGCATTAACAAAACAATGACTCATCACCTTACACATGCTCCTCCCTCTTTGTCAATGTCTCTCTCAGAGTCTCTCTACAGCAGTAGTTCTCAAACTGGGGGCCGTGGCCCCTGGGGGGGCCCCGAGATGGATCCAGGGGGCCACAGATTTTGTGGCATTTTATGAAATATAGAAATTGATCATAGATTTTATGCAATCAAACATCAGAAAAATAAGACCACCAGACAAAAGAATTGATGTTTCAGCATTGTATAACCGAATATGTTTGTTTAAATAAAAATGTTACATTTAAGATTATAAGTCTTTTATTTGGGGGGCCGCAAAGTGATGCACTCTACACAAAGGGGGGCCTTACAACAAAAAGTTTGAGAACCACTGCTCTATAGGGTCTCTGTGTGATGACGGCAGTAAAGCAGTGCTGCCAGCATCGGACAGGAATTAACATCACAGTCAGCTCCGTTTATAGCAACTATGTGTGTGTCATGTGGGGGAGGGGAGTTATAGCATTGTGTTTGCAATAATTGTGTTGTGTCCCTTATAGCAGCACAATACACCAAAAAACATCCTAGATGTGGCTTACTTGGTAAAGCATGCGCTGCGTTAACAGCGCAAAGACGGATTCCCAGGGAACACACATGCTGATAAAAAATTTATAGCTTGACTGCACTATGAGTCGTTTTTGATGAAAGCGTCTGCCAGATGCATAAATGTAAAATGTAAATGTAGAGGCAACGGCAGAGGTTTGTTGCAATACATTTTCTTATGGTACAGTAGGAAATATCAAATAGAAAAACTGTAGTCGTTTAGGTAACACCTCAACTGATACCATTTTAAATGTAGTTTTGGTGTCAATTTGCATGTCTTTTTAAGTTTCAAAAAGAAAAACTTAAAGATTTCCTAAGCCACTAAAACAGTGATATCTCTGACTCTCCTTTATAGATTTTTCTCAGTCTAACTATAACGCTAAGCAATACTACCGATATACACAACCAACAAGAACAGAGAGGACGAATGAAAAGCAGATTAGACATCTGGAGCAGAACCATGAGGATATGAGCCACAAATACCAAGAAGTTCAATATGATCGTTCAGGAGGTTGGATGACTCCCAGATCCTATTGAAACTAACTCCATTGGATGGCACAGTGATTTCCCTGAATACTGACACACATTCAAGGAATAAGGTCATGAACTTTGTGTGAGCTGTATTCGCTCTCTTCACAGTTTTAGAAATCACTGCTGAACAAACTCCAAATCAAGTGTTTCTCTTCCATTTCAATACAGAGCAAAAAAAGTCACACCTGGATTAACCGTTTATAGTCAAATCTTTACTATAAAGATACTGATTACAATCTTTAGACAATTCATTTTATAGTCATTTTCAGTCGAGTTTCATCAATGCACATCGTTCTGAGAAAATCTGCAATAATACCATGTATTATAACATCATGTATACTTTGTCTTCATTTTCATAATGTTATCTCTTTACTACAGTTTTATCGGTAGCACTTTATTTTACAGTCCTGTTTCCCATGTACATACTGTGTACTTATTACAGTAAATATAATAACTGGGTAATAACTAGGTACTAACCCTGAACCTAAACGTATACATTACATTTATTCATTTGGCAGACACAAACAATGCTTATACCAAACAATAAATATATACCATGTAGTTATACCTTATACTACCCCAGTTCTTTATTAGGTAAGTACACTGCAAGTACACTATAGGTACACGTACTGTAAAATAAAGTGCAACCGGTTTATCACTAAGAAGACTAGTAAGTACAAACAGCCAAAAATAAAATAATTGGTCATATGGTCTAATAGACAGCCAATCAGATGCCTCATTCACAAAGAGTAAACACGTGAAGCACTGCCCACATATCTTCCCCTGTAAAAAGTGACCTTTTGTGTCATGAAACATAAACATTTATTCCAACTTTTTTGATGAGAAAAGAAATATTTTAACAATGTCAGTAAGATATTGTAATAAAAAAATGGTATTTTGATGTAAAGTGACACTTTTAGTTGTTAGGAATGCAAATTAATAAAAAATTGGATAAATGTGGCACAATGCTGAAAGACAAACAATAACATTCCTTAAAAAAATTACAACAATACAAAGAAAATACATATCACTTTTGTTTTACAGTATAAAATAGAAAACTCTCATAACAGTTGAGTAACTAAATCAAAAGTAAAGAATAAAGAAATACCAGAATGCTTACACAAAGAGTAGTAGGAACAGCAGAGGAAAAGAGCTTGATAAAACAAGGATATTTCGCTGTCAGTGAGCGCTTCTCAACCCACAGTAAAGCGTGAATTCAGAAAGAATGAAAAATAAAGAGCGGATTGAGTCGAACACCCACACAAACTCCCTGTCAAGGTCACACCTGCTACCGCACGCAGTACAGTATACGTTTGGCTGAAAGCCACTGTGGCCATGAGGTCCATTCAGGAACTTTGATGCTAGCACTTAATGTTCAAAGGCCATCTCATGGGTGTGATGTGTATTGAACCCCAGGACCGCTGAAATGTTACCAGGATCACAGGCCAGCTGCTAAACAAACAGCAGGCCAATTAGCCCTCCTATTCTCGAAGGTGGGACTGTCCCTGCAACTGGCCAACAGTAATCTGTCAGGATAACACTACACGACACATTCCAAATGAAGCTGAAGACTTGCATGCTAGCACATCTGATCTTCTGAAGCTGTGCAGATTTATAGAAGGGCAAGTATACAAGTAACAAAATATTATTTTGAATGTTGGATTGATTATGGTGTCATTTAAATGACAGCAATTTCCATCAACACTGTACATTTTGGTTTTCTGAGGCAGAACATCGCTCAACACGCTTGAGAGAGATACACATAAACAGGGAATGACCAAAAGTCTGCAACGTTTGTCAAAAATCATTTCATATTTTAACTTATTTCAAATCAGCAAAAAATATGAAAATGACATTAAAATCAGTAGAAATCTATCAAATATAAATACAATTCAGTTATTGAGCAAGTATATGAACACACATTTGAGCTGTCCGGTCAGATTTTGCAGGAAATGTCTCAAATGTAATATGTTCATCAATAAGTTACAAGAGGCTGTTTTTTATTGTGAATAACCCCGAGTACCTTATTGCTTGTATAAAACGGTTACCACACAATACAAATATTAAAGGGACAGTTTAGGGCTGGACGATATGGCCAAAATTGATATTGAAATATATTTCTTCATTTCGGTCGATACGATATAATTCCGATAACAATATGAACAATATTACAAAAAGCAAAATGTAAGATCTAAGTTGAGAGAGCCCTCTGATATGAACAATAATGCTGATCAAAATCATTCTAGATTCCAGCAGTGTGCAAAGCTACGTATGATTAGAATAAAATATTTTTGTATAGGACTGTGCCCTTACCTTGAGTAAGTATCAAATATTAGAATCATAATACCAATAAAAGAGAGAATGACTTCTCTAAATGTGCTTCAAAGCATAATTCCATAACTTCAAAATGTGCTTTAAAGCATGGGCGTATCTTCTAAGCTCTACAGGGGCACAGGCCTCCCATTACTTGACACTTTTTTCTTGAAAGCCTGCTTTTGACATATTCATCTAAATTAACAATCTTCAATTATTAACGTCCACTGAATTTTATGTATGACTGTATTTCCAGTTTTTTTGGTCAAAACTTTACACAAAATTTGCCATTCTCTCCTGCAAGTTGTTTCTTAGCTATAAAAACTGTACGAAATTTGCCATTCTGTCCTCGAAATTGACATTGAGAACTCTTTAAACTTGTTTGTGTTTATTTTCCGAGAAAACGGGTATTTCAGACGAAATGAGATGATCCGTTGTAACTTGTAACATGTGCATCATGGCTGTCGCACACACGATGAACACAACGACATTTAATCCTTAAATTTGAAGTCAAGACTTTCTTCACAAACACCTCATTATGAATGGCCACCGGACGGTAAGCACAGCGCCGCGCGTCACATCTATAACGCGAGTCAGATGCGTACATTATGCATGCGCGTGCTCGATCAGGTTCCAAGTTTACTCCCGAAGCAGGATGGGCCACATTTAACCATTTTTATTCTGTTTGAGTTAAAAATGTGTGGCTCTTAATCTTTAATCAATGAATAGATATTGCGCGGCTGCTTGCTGCAGAAATAAAACAGTCCCGCGCAGACATGAATTTCTGTGCGCATGCGGTTGATGTCCGGCTGTGTCGCTTTTACAAGCATTAGTAAGTTGCAATCCGTGTTGTAAATGAATATAAGGAAGGACAAAAATGATAAATGTTTAACTTAAACTAGAGATCTATACTGGGGCACGAGTACGATGGAGTGCCGCTCCATAACACCAGTAACGTTAGCCGCTGGTGCGATAACACGATATCGATAATATTGTTACATCCCTAGTACGTAGTGATACACACACTTTGTCCAAAATCACCTACTTCCATACTATATAGCAGGCGAAAATCAGTATAAGTCATAAATAGTATTTCCGAAACTGCAGAATCCCTACATACTGAAGGTCTGGGAACTTTTGCCGCTTTGATTGGCCAAGGCCCGCCCAAAGAGACCATATGGCTGATAGGTAAAGCAACCAATAACGTTTCGTTTTGTGCTGCATCATGTTTGGAGGCGTGGAAATGTCCCCACATTAACAGACTGGTGTACATTCACAACCATGTCAAAAGTTAACAGCAACAAAGTTTATGAGTGTATGCAGTGATCTTCGCATACTTTTAAGAATTTAGCGTTCAATCGATCATGATGAATTTTTATTCCAACCGATGTAAACATGACAGCATACTTCTTCAATCAGACGGCTTCGTGTTGTTTCCAGGCGGACTGTTAAAGAAAAATTCTTGGAAAGCCTGTAAAATTCAACCAATCAGATGACGACTTTGAACGTGCTGAAGTGTTTCCAGAAAAGTGTGCCTTTTGCATCAGAAGTTCAGCCAACGGTCCGTGGGCGTGACGGCTGAGGCTGAGACTAATACGTCGTAGGTCAAAGAGCATACAGGTCACATGACCATAAACCATGGCGGATGCAGTATGTTGAAATCTATTCATTATACTCCCACATACTATATAAACCGTACTAATTTAACGGTCGATAGGTAGATACTTGTTCAAATTCAGTACGTACTGTCACAGTATGCAATTTCGGATGCAGCTTTAGAATCATTAAGTAAAGCGGTGAATAAAGCACAGCTATTGACCAATCAGAATCAAGGACTGAAACTAACAGTTTTATAAGTTATGTACACATAGGGATAAATATGCAAATTAATGTTTAAAACAATTTTATTTTTCAAAATGAGATGGCAATAAAGAGGCAAAAGTTACATATTGCAGCTTTATAAAATTTACTTCTCTGGTCACGCGCAATACTGACTTAACAAACATTCCTCCATTTTACAATTTCTACAGCTGCTATGTTGAACGTACCATTTTTCCACTTACATTCTGTCTCCTCCTTTATACACAGTATATCTTAGAAAGTGTTATCATAGGGTGCATTCTCCCTTTCAAACGGCTGGACAGAACTAGACAACTATGATTCATCTGTCGAGTGCTCAAACAGACAAAAATAACACTCATCCCTAATGCAAATGCAAAAAACCCTAAAAGAAAAGACTGCTGTCCACTGGCACACTTCCTGTGATCCAGACACAACATATTTCATCAGTACAAAACTGTGAGCGTGTTTGACGGCGGATAAGCTTGGTTGAACGGTGTGGGGTGCTACAGACTGATGGAGGGGTGGAAGGGTAAGGGAAGGGGGGGTTCTGGGGCTGGAAGCTTCTTTGAAGTGATGAAACAGATCAATAAGCCAAGGACGGGCTTTGATGGCGAGAGAGAACAGCGAACAGGCAGCTCGACGAAGCCTTGTTAGCATGACGAAGAGCAAGCCGGGGTTTGCGACAGGCGACTTATCGCATATGTACGTTTCATGCTGAGCTTTTGCCAAAAGAGTCCAAGAAGCGCAACATTCCCTCAGTTGTGTGTAATTACAGCAGGTAGGTGACCTCAGAGGCACCGGGGACTCGCAACACTGCAGAGTTTACCGTGAGAGAATGGGAGGCTGTCTCGCCTGGCAACCGCATCCCGTAAACTGCACCACACTTTCTAAACTGCATAGCAACCACTTAACAGAAACAGACACAAAAATGCACTGCAGTGAGGTGGGTTGGGGAGTGAAGACGCGGGAAGAGAAACAGAAAGTGGAAGGTACAGAGACAACAACAATATTTGGAATTTGATCATCGAAAGGCTTTTTTAAGTCAATATTAAAAAGAATTTAGTTTTGGATGCCAGTACATAAAGCATCTAAACAGGGTGTCTGCCTAATGCTGGGTTCACACCAAATGCGAACAATCACTTTCCACGCTCTTTATTACTCGCGGGAAAAGTTTTCGCGTGAGTGACGCGATCGGACAAATATTTTCAACTTGCGCGAAAGACGAGATTGACGTGCGTTCGCAGCAATCACGCGGCCCGATTCGCGTCATTCGCATCTCTTGCCGTAAGTTCGCATCTATTCGCGTCTTTTCATTGACTTTATATGTAATTTACTCGTGCAAATCGTCTAATTTGCGTTTGGTATGAACCCAGTGTTACATGCAGCGCATCAATGTCAGTTCCAAAAGCAGTGGAACCAATCAGAAGAATTTGGAGGCGGGGCAAGCGTTGCAAGCTTGTTTACAGTAGCAAGTTGGCATGACAACTGTTTTATTTGAGGGCAACATGGCAGAGGAGGCGTTCTAGGATGCGCTTTTTAAAAAAAACATAACTGAGCGCTGCGTCTCGCGTTTTTACACGCAGAGACGCGTTCTGTCTGATTGGCCCCTAAGTTCAGAGAGTAAACGCATGTACATAGCGATGATGTCTTCGCACGTAACATCACCTTGCACTTGCAGTGACAGGTAAAAATGTATTATGACCTATTTTTTACGAGCTTGTCCAAAAAAGTCTTGCGCAACCTTTGCATAAGGCAGAGGAGTATTTGCACCTCAAAACATTAACAGAGACAAGTGCAAGGTTTATAAAATTAATACATGAACACATGAAATCAAATATTTGTAAATAATGACAGAATTTAAATTTTGGGGTAAACTATCCCTTTATTGCAGCGTTTCTCAACAAGGGGGGTGTAGCCCACAAGGGGGCCCCAGCTGACTTCAAAGGGGCCCTCAGGAAGACTACAATGAGCACTGAAATAGATTTTAAAACTAAAAAACAAGATATTTCTTATTATTTGTCAATTTTATATTAATATAAACACTTTTCCAGTTAATATCAAGATCTTTTTTTCAAATTGTGAGTTTTTGTGAGAGGGACTGGGCCTTTGAATATTGATGAATACAATGGGGGGTCTTGAAGACAAAAAGGTTGAGAACCTCTACGGTAATGGCAGTAAAAGGCACGTTGTCTGAACTTTGAGAGCCGTCACAAACAAAAGCTGTTTCTGAAAGTGACGACAATACTGAATCCTCCTGCAACTTTTCCATTAACCTCTCCTTCAGAATGGTGACTCAAGAGTGCCTTTATGTTAGAGTGTCACCCAGATCCCATTCAGCCCTCCTCCTTGTCTAGCATCCCCAACGTCCCCTCCTAGACTGTAACAGGAGGGTAATTTACTGTAAATGATTCAATAGCCTCTTTTTGCAATGTCACAAAATCATATTTCTATGACGACCGGGTACCGACACATGGTATGTCCAGATACCATGGTATGTCCAGAGGTTCTCTCGCACGCACCTCTGGGGAAACGGATGGCAATATAGGCCGGCCTTATTACATCAGCGCAATAAAAGAGAGGCACTTCGGACGGACTTGTTGTAGTTCTACTGGAGAGCAAATAAAGAGAGAGTATTATTGGAGCTTTTTGAAGAGGTTAGCATAAAAATGAGCTGATATGCTTAAAATCCTGAGGCCAGAAATAGAGAACCAATCCGGGAGCTATTAGATGCAAAAATGCTGTATTAATAAAGCTGTAGCATAACAGTGATTCAAGTAAGGTGCCATTCCATCAAACTGATCTGATTCATTCAGATTCATTTACGTCTCTAAATCTGATTCATTCATATTTATTCAGTTATGAACGGCCACTTCCGGCAGTGCAGTAACACAGTAGAGTAACCTACACATTCACACACTCAATAATAGACGACTACTGTGCCATTATTGCAGAGAGGACCGAGTTAAAGTCTTTTCTTAAGCGGATCAGAGAACAGGAGCACACGCACACACAACTGCCCAGATTTTGAGAAGATGAGCCTCACTTCTGTGGATTATGTAAGAAGTGGCATGGGCATCCTCAGGCAACGTCCGTGTGTACGAATGTGTATGTGTGTTGGGCACTGTTCTACATGCATGACGCACATGAAACAAGTAACAAACAGAAAATGCTAAAGCCAGGTGACAGCTAGTATATTTCCTATCTGTAATGTAATCAGCAACAGTTGATCTATATTCAGTTTAGTATAGTTCATCTGAATTAAGGCTGTCACGATATCAGGTTTTTCACGACACAATGATCACGGCCAAAAGAATTCACAATAACAATGCTCTCACAATATCTACAGTTTTTTAAATGATAGTCAAATTCCTCAGTTTCCTTTATTTTATTTCAGAATTCTGAAAAGTTTACTATTATTCTAAAATGCGGAAAAAATGAGAATCAGTAAATAAATCTTTTGAAAACTTTTGACCAGTGGTGTATGTGTAGAATTAACATTAACAATAATCATAGTTTTTAATATCATGGTTATTGTCAATACTGGTATGGTGTGACACCCCTAATCTGAATACAAGGCTGAAATATACCACAATCTTACTGTATGTGTACGGTCCAAGAAAAAAAATGAAATTAGGAAAAATGCAATTAGGAAATAGTATATTATAGCAAATATTAGAAATAATAGTTTATTTCTTTTTTTCTTAGTATGCCTTTATTCATAGCGAGAAATAAGCTTTGCAGCCATTAAGTAGTTCCAAGGTCAAGGTCAAACCTAACTCAAGTTTGTTCTACATCATCAAATGTGGCGGTATGGTGCTTTGAAAGTCAGTCTGTAAGCACTTTAGCAAGTATCCTTACACCAAAACACTGCCTGCTTAGTCAACGACCGACTAGGTGGCAGGGAAACTACATTAGGTTTGGACAGAGCCACCATATCATTGTATGACATTTTATTCAAGTGTGCTCCAAACAAGCCTCTCTCCAAAACATGCTATTCATAATGGGCACGAGGCGTGATCATTGTGACATACATCTTTCAAAATAAACACCCTTCATTAAATTTGAAGAGGCGAATCATCATCATTATGAACCAAATGATAAGACTCATAGTTGGTTGTAGTCTGAATTACAGTCATTACGACTGTTAGCAATCAGCACCGGAGAAAGATCGCATTTGCGCATAGCAGTCAATAACATCACAGACAGTCGAGGAAGTTGAAATCCTCATGAGACAACTTAAAATGTATCCTCACACCACTTTGTGTGTGTGTGCGTATGCAACATGCGTGCGCGTGTGTGGTGTGTGTGCGTGCGTGCGCGTGTGCGTGTAACGTTGATCAATAGATCTGCGTGTGAGGTGCACAGTCCTCGTGCCCGCAAGGTAGTTGAATTATGAGCGTGTCATTCTCGCCCCACTTTGCATGAAAATACAATTCACAGGACAGGGACCACCCAAAACAGCGTCAGTCACAACCCACCAGTGAATTATTAAAATGAGACGAAAAATATTATGCAAGTAACAATTTTTAGAAAATTGGGTTTTATTGCCCATTTTGGATGTGAAATGTTTTATTTCCTACTTAATATTCAGACACAATTATAAGTAAGCTATTGTAGGTTGTTGGTCACTGATTGTATAAAATATCACAAATTGAACCTGATATAAAATATTTCTTCTTCAATCAGCCATTGGTTGGACAAACATACAGTATATGCATCTAATCACAGAAGAGTGTAGCGTTCGTCAAACCTATTTAAACACAATTACTATTCAAGTCGGTTTGGTGACGTCAGCGACAAAGAAATTACACACTTAAGTTTAAGTGCTAAAGCTAAAGGTCATGCTAATTCCTACCAGTGACCGCTGGAACAGATCGTGAGCACTCAGCTTCAGAGAAACTACTTAATGTCAAACATGTCATGTGGGTTTTTTCTCTCGGCTTTTGGTCTTTTAACATGCGGGTGTCGTGTCACTTTGGGGAAGCTCCGGTCTGAAGTGAGCTGTGGGAAGCAGAATGCTTTTGGGATCGCTGTGCATTTGCCCGCTGGCCTGAGACTGAAGATTCTCTTCTCCCTCCTACCGCTCTAATCTTCTTGACGATTTTGCCAGGATTCTGTCATTCTGCTCTCTTGATCTGCCACTTTCAGTCAATCTCAAGTAGGGAAAAGTTTACCCAACTGCAAAGACAGATCTGCATGGCGCTTCGCAGCAAGAAATACACAACACGGCCTGTTTACGTCTTCCGAAGTGGTGCACTGAGTTTTGTATAGCAGTTATAAAAGAACACGTAATTTAGCAATTTGCAAAAAAATCTACACAATACACAGCATTAACAAACCTAGCTGTTTCAACTCAATATGCTTGATATTGACCGCAGGCCAACGTCATTTACAAAAACCATCTTGATCTACATCAGTTTACCCCATCCAGGTCAATCACAAGATTCCTTTGTACTCCTGTATCACTGCCGACAGCTCAAGATGAGAAGGAGGAAAATGAGGTGGTTGCACTAATCAAAATTTCGAGTCTCTCTGGGAGATTCCCATTCGCCTTCATTTCGCCATTTATCTGATCACAGTCGCTCAAAGAGGCTAAATATCACACATCTCCCCAGACGGCAGAGGTGATTTGTTTCTTGTAAGGCTTTGCTCTCGAGAGGCGCGTGCATCAACCTTTCACCGTCATTGTACAACATCTGACAGAGGCGGAGTCAGGTAAGCTCTTCCCACCTGATTGATGGCACATGATTGTGTTGTGATCGCAGAAGAGATCAATTCAATTAGAGCCGCAATCACTGTAAAAAGTAATGTCATGCTCCTGTGTGAATGAATGAACAAGGGATTGCAAATCGAAGGCCATCTTTCTGAATAACACAGTGTGAATGGAAGTTTTGATTAGACAGGAACTTCGCCATCTCTTAGGTGGGAACACACATCTTCAGTGAAATAACTGAATTCAAAGATTCAGTCCTAAGGGTAATGTGCCATACTGATCCTAATCCCAATCCAGTAACAATAAACACCTCTTTATGAAAGACTTATAAAGGTCCTGACTGACATGCCATGACAGCGGATCATCTCAACATTTAAATCACATTTATGAGAGACAAACACTTGCAAACAGTGGGTTTTTGCACACATCAGTAAAGCTCTGGATTTGTCACGACAACGACAATAAAGACAATGCCGACACGCACCAGTCTATCTGATAAAAAACAGCTGGTAAAGAAATCCAAATACTTACTGATTGGATCACAGCGCACCTGAAACAAACACATGCAATCAACTTTCCATTGAACAGCAGAAAGGATACAATCGTAAAGCTCCGTTCTGAGTCCCAACGGCCAGGATTTTCTGAACCGGGTCGAATGCCATAGAGGACGGTTGGTAGGGAAAGCCATGGCGCACCGTCTGGAGATCAAATCAAAGAGAGTTAAAAGGAGCATGCAATGCAAAAATGCAAAATGTGTCAGAACTGCCAATACATACAGGTTATTAAATGGCCAGTTCGTAGATTTTTACACTTCATTTCACTTTAGTCTTGAATAGTCCGTTACATCCTTATGTGATTTGACTGTATAATATTTTTATGTTACAAAACATAATAGATGTTTCACATGGTAAATTACTATTTACTATGCTTCATTTAATCATTTTAAAGAGAGTGGCGATGTATGAACGACAAATATCTTGTTGGGGACAATTCTTTTCATGACAACATATCCAACTAATGCACAACCAAAACCTCATTACGTCAGGCCCCTTTGAATCTGGATGTCCCACAGTTAGATAAAAACAACAGAAAGTGAGAGTAGAGACTTTGCTGCATTGTATCCAGAGAATAACAGTGGTTGGCTGCAGTTTCACAGCTCTGGCCTCTGCTCAACAGCTGTCATCGCGCGCGCTTCAGGGCTTCGCTTTAAAACCTTGTGACGTCGCCACACAGACAGCATTTCTGGGCAATAAAGGCGGCCCTACGATGCTATCTAGATAGGCAGCTCACTAGGTGTTGCGCACACAGCGTCTGTCTCTGTTTGTTTAGTGGCTAAGCGCGTTACGTAAGCGACGCGCGCGGGGACTGGTAGTCTACCTGTCGATGAGACAAGCTTCCGTCCATCGCGCACGTTTCTTCTCGTCTTTTTGGCAAATATGAATTAAATATTAACCCAACACAACGCTGACATGTTTGCATGCGTATATTTAATTTAGATCTGACAAAAAGGATCAAAGCCTGTGTGTAAGCACTTGTATAAATGATCGTAAATTATTAATCCTAGAAAGTGGTATCGTGGAAAAAAAGTGTTTCGAATGGCGTGTCAGCATTTTCCCCAAAATAAACACGTGTTCGTGTTAGTTCCTGAAGTTCAGGGACTATTTACCCCTGGACATAAACCTCATGACATGACATAATATTTTTTTATTAAATACGACGTGTGTGTGTGTGTGCAAACATTACCGACGTAAACGAGAGAAATGGATTGCAATACTTCGGCGTGCCGTTCTTTTTTTGTGCGCTCGCGTGTTGTTTTATAATCTAACATCACGTTCAGTCAGACGTGGCTTTGAGTGCGCTTGATGTAGAAGAGAGGAGCGGACAGATAACGCATTTCTCGCTGGGAACGATTAACTTCGTCCATTGTACAGTCAGATCTAAACCAACAAGGCGTATTCATAACTGTGACTGTTTCGCAGGACACAGTGGTCGCGTCTCAAAACCCAGCGACCTGCCCAGTACCCAGCCATTATCTCGGTCACCTGGTGACCAAAATGCAGTTGGGGTGTGCAGCTCATAATGTCATTTTGGGTAAAATGAAAATACTCAAGACTGTAAATTGCATGTTAATCCCAGCACAGTATATTATGCAAGAAGCGGGTTGTTTATCCCCCCTCCCTCTCCGCAAGCATCACAGCTTCATTCTAACCCCACATGATTCAGTAAAATACAGTCAAAGTAGCAGTTTTTTACAATCACGGCTGCAAAGGGGAAGAAATTTGAGTCGAGCGTTGGAAGAGATTGGCAACAAAAGCGTATCGTGTTGGCTACAAACAGATCCATCACGCATGAATATTTTACGCATTTGTGCGCATTTTCGAAACATAGAGTCAGCTCTTTTAAAGCACGCACCTGACACACAGCTTGTGTAAAATCATACTGTGTGTGTATTTGAGGCAACAGATTATGGCAGAATAGTGTGCGGATCGAATGTATAGCCTGAGTGCGGATTTAACGCGTAGCCTATGCACAAGACTCCACCGGTGCGTGATTCATAATGAGAATTATGGAGCTCTTTGTGAGATGCATTACAAAATAAGAAATAATGTATAGCATTAGATTGTCTTGTAATATAAGACACTAATATAAAAATATGAAATGCGCAAATGTAATATTACATAGTATAATTCTGCCTACCTGAAAAGACAAACGTCATTTTAAGTCTTTGTGTAAAGTAAAAAAGAGCATGCACCAAGCATCACTTGTTTGAAGTATAGTACCAAAAAAAAACATTAGGTGATGTTGCATGACGTGAAGATACATCGTTACTTGACAGCTTTCTCACCTTACAGAGCTGAAAGTGTTCAGACTGGATCGTCTCCGGGATGAGATCGTTCTCCTTTGCCCCGGGCTGTGGGGACGGAGAGGGAGACGACACGGCCGACAAACCGTCCAGCACCTTACGGATATTAAACTTCTTCATTTTCCCCCGGTTCGAGTGAAACGGAGGGGACGCAGCACCCGAGTCGAGATCACCCGTGAACGATGAGGGGAATAACCGCTCTCGCTCGTTTTTGCAGCACGTCTCTTTTATAGCTCACATTTTAGAGAGTTTTTCACCGTATCCTCCATGGCTGGTGTCTGGGCTGCCACCGTCGTGGGTTGTGAAGGTTGAAAGTTTTTTTCTTTTTTGCGTGAGCGTTTGTGGGGTGTCCGTGTAAGCTTTTCTGACTCGGCGTCCCGCTGCGTCTCCAATCCCCTCTCTCCCTCCCCTTCTCCACTCAAAGCGGAAACATCGCTGCAGCGCCGCGCGTGCGCACATCAGACTTCGAAGCCGCCTTTCAAACCCCTTTTTCAGTGACCAGGCAAATACGACTTGCTGTTGAGTGAGCTGGCGTCACATTGCAGAAACGGGGGCGGGTCTCTGCACCTGGAGCCGCAGGGATATAGGATGGAAAGCGCATCCGCCCATCTGAACCATCACATACAGTCAAAATATAGCTGCAACAATGCGCTCTATAATCTTGATGTGATACATACTACAGAAATTCTTTGTCTCTGGTGGTAAATGACTCAGACATCTGTCTTTGTTTATACAACACCAAATTTACTATTTGTGACAATATTATGGGGGAGTGGGGACTTACCGCAATGAGACTTATTTCTTTATCAGAAAACGTGTCCTTTGATCATACCAGCTACTCAACAGAAAGGCCATGCAACCAAACACAATAAGATATGTCAGACTAATTACAAATTACAATATCAAATGAACATCATATTCATATATTATCTGTGTGGTAGCAACAAGCTTAACATCTCATATCCGCCCACTTTTAGTTCTTTAAAAAATATTAAATGAATCCACCACTTGTAACAAATGATGAATTAAAAACGCCACAATCATGAGGAAAGAATAATTAAAGTAGGCTACACCATATATTTTTGTAATATAATTTACAACATTTTGAGGGAGACGGGTTTGCAAATGCATATTAAGACCGGGTCAGATTAGCAGGGTCAGAATTCTGTTAAAGGGATAGTTCACCCGAAAAATAAACAAATCTGACATGATTTATTCATCATTAAGGGGCAACTGTTGTTTGGTTTCCAACGTTCTTCGTCTTCTTTTGTGTTCTGCAGAAGAAAGAAAGTCGTACAGGTTTGGAATAACGTGACAGAATTAAACTTTCCTTTAAACAGAAATATATGTAAATTGCATAAGGGGATAAAAATACAGCACACATATTAAGACATTCAGCGAGGTTTGGAATAGATCTCTTTGATTCTAAATCCTTTTATAGTGCAGTGATGGAGATGATAGAGATAAGACGATGAATTTCCTTATCAAGCCCTGGAAGAGACTGAAGAGACCCTTATAAGGTACGGGCCGTCCTCATACGAAACGCTGACCAATCACCGGCTCCCTGCCCCGCGCATACACACCGAACACGCCATAAAACCACAGACTGGAACATCAATGACTTTGTTTCTCGTTTATTTTGCTGCCTTTTATTCATGATATTAAAGAGGGAGAGGGTTGGGCATTTACACTCAGCATTAAGTGGCTTGCTGTTTGCATTAATAGGATGTTTCTGTTTGTAGGCTTTGATTAGGCCCTCCCATTGATGCACGTTTTATTGTTCCCTGAGGAAGGGCCAAAGTTTACAGAAGTATGACTAAAGCAAGGTGCTCCCTCACTGACGTGTTTTTCCTCCGAGCAGCTGCGAATTACCACAAAGAAAAGATATTCATAGTTGTTTTTTAGTTACCATAGTGTTATTACACTTAGATGTGTATTAAATAGTAGCTAAGGCTTCTAAAAATGGTCAAATTATCCTTGAAATTTCTAAAACATTGATCAATTTGCTCCAATCCTACATGACGTTTGCTTTCCTCTATGGATACACAAAATGTCTTCCCCTCCATTTCTCCCCATGTAAAGAATATTAACCTGATTATAAAGTGACACAGGTAATGAAAATCATCTCTAGATGCAGCGTGCAACAGATGATGTCATCTGCTTGTCCAGTCTCCCTTTACCCTTGGCATGTTTAGTCCCGCCCCTTTATTTTAATCGTGCACCTATTCTACACAAGCTGATGATGATAA
This sequence comes from Triplophysa rosa, assembly GCF_024868665.1. Taxonomy (NCBI): domain Eukaryota; kingdom Metazoa; phylum Chordata; class Actinopteri; order Cypriniformes; family Nemacheilidae; genus Triplophysa; species Triplophysa rosa. Next base: position 8,160,172 of record NC_079904.1, on the reverse strand, counting down.
TACTTCGATTGTGTGCTTTATTTTATAATCAGAAGACCAAGCATGTCATTATTATTTTGTTTTGATGACCTTCCAACAGGTTATGAATAATTCATGAGATGATACAATATGCAAATATCTGTCTGGTGATTGAACCTAGTGATTTATACTGAGAGAAATGTAAAGTGTTTAATATTGAAGTGTCTTATAGAGAACAGTGTATTACGATTCATTCAAATGGATGAGACATGCTTTACAGGGACATCATTATTATGAGTAGCCTACAATAAGAAAAAAATAGGCACTTACTGTATAGTTTGTTTCAATGTGTTTGAGATCAATCTTGTAAAAAGTATACAGTGAGGTAAAATGTTGCTTTGTGGATTTCTGGGGACATATTTATTAGGAAATATGGTTACATATAACAAATAAGAGTTACACCGTGTCTACACCGGACGCGGCGCGGCAGGATGCGACGCGACACACGGTTTGTTCTAAAGGGATTGTCGCGCCGCACCGCGCCACGTCCGGTGTGGACAAAATTTAAAATTATAACGGTTTCTAATGCGTTCTATTGTCTCTTGTCGCGTCGCATCCGGTGTAGACACGGTGTTAGGATGAAGGTTGGATTTTACTGATTATAATTAGCTTAATATAAAATATAAATAAATAATGCTGTGTGCGCGCGTGCGTGCGTGGTTATACACTGGGCCAAAATATAAGTTCAACAAGTTCATATTCGAATAATGATAATAGCTTTTGGTTATAGGTTTAGGGTTGTAGTGTGAGTCTATGAGATATTCTCAGTAAAAGTGTGTGAGACCTGTCAAAGTCAGTAGAGGAAAGAGAGAAAAAGAGAGAGAGGTTGTCTCATTTGCACTCATTATAACACATCTGCTTTCAGCAGCAATAATCAACAGATGCGATTAGACACCCATCAAGAATTCTCACCAGATACACAGACACAACTCACTGTGATGTCTAAAGGCTATTGGCTATGATACAAACAGCCATGGGTTTAGCTTTATAAATATAAGAGGCATAATAAAATACAGAACGACAAAGAAATTATTTTAAAAAATGTATTATTATGACATGCTTTGGTCTGTTAAAGGTCACTTGCTCAGATAGTCAATAAATCCATTTATTTCTTCAGAAATGTATATGCTGTGAGGCAGAAATGCGAACTCAAATCTGAAGAAAAATTAAGTCACAGAAGATTTGCTTTAGACTTGCAGAGACGTGGACTGTAAATTAGGGAGTTGTGAAGAACACAATTCTTCTGGTCAGTATACTAAAAGACACAACGTTTGTGCTTTATAAAGACAATAAAATGCATTTTTTTCATGCATGTTCTTCTCGTGTCAAATAAAATAAAAAACTAATAAATATTATTAAAGATTACATTCAAGTAATTTAAGATTTGATTCCTTATATACTTTTCATTAGATAATACTTTAAGCATTTACTTGCGAAAACAGATAACTCCGTTTTTTCATTTGTTCAAAAGCATGTTTTTTTATTTTGTTATTATTCTGTTTTAATGCGTTTGTTAGCTGTCTTTTTTTAGTTATTAATAATTCACCAAAGCAACCTATCTGTCTTTTGATTGATATTACTATGCCAATAAAATACATAATTTAAAAAAATGAACTAATCTGTTTTTGCAAATGAACTTTTTAATTACACTTATATTTGTACATACATTATACATACATTTCTTATACAATAAATCAAATGGAAATTGGAAAACGTAACATTTGAGAGTTAACTTGAACTACGTGTTGCTACTTATTCTTGAAGCCATGTACAGTTTGGGAGGGGGGAGATCGTTGGAAATCTTCACATTTCATTGGCATCAACTAGACTGATCAAATAACATCTAAGTGTTCACTGCGAATAACATCTGACAATGACTTACTCTGATGAAAGTGACAACCTCACGCTCTCTTGCCATTTCTGAAGTTTCTCTAAGATAGTCAAAGGTTTAATAGTGTCTGACTATACCTCTAAGCCAGTAACATGCTTCCACTCAGACTGAGAAAGCATTCAGACAGATGACATCAGGGTCAGCTGAGGAGAATCTGTTAATCACAGTGAACAGTAGGGGTCACCAAACAGTCGTAAGATGCTATCAGTACTGTATGCAATTTAAATACACTTTATATGAAAATACGAATGTTACATTTTTATACAGTACAGGTGATCCAGTGTATATTTGTAATATATTTGTTTTCACTGTATTGCGTACTTTTACATTAAGTCATTTAGCAGACGCTGACATAACATAAGTTATCATGTGATATAATCTATATAAACAGATTAACAGTGGTGTTCTGTAAAACTCTGCATCTCTTTCACTGAACATCCTTCAGTATATGTTAAAATAAAGAAACATCTGCCCACAAGATTAAAATAACATTTGTCCCTATTACTATGGACACGCTGTGATAAATGTAAATAAGTGAGGCCTTTCAAATGTATAGAAAATTGTCACTGCACAACACTACAATCAGTACTCTTGGGGCTCTTTTGATGTCCCGTGAGGCCTAATATGAGTCATTAATGGCTCTTTCATAGTTCAGTGTGGGTGTGTGGCACTCATGGATAACTAGAATCAAATCCTGTGCTTTACACGAGCCTCATACCTCATACTGCGTTGAATGTGCCGCGATGCAAAAAGAATTTTTTTTTTGTGTATGTGTGTAAGTTCTGACCATGGCTTAGTGATTTAGCTCCCTCATATGATTTCTGGGGTTATGAAGGTGGCTTTAGTTGGATGTGAAGTGACAGACCCCAGACTGAAGAGTCAGGAAACACATGCACACACGCCTTCCTGTCCCAACACACAGAGACGCAAACACCCAACCTTTTTCTGTTTTTCTACGCTTTAGGGACAAGAAGATAGCTGGGCAGAGAAAACAAGGACAGAGAGAGATTTAACCTTAATTATCCTTATGAGCCGAGGCATCTTCAGAGCGGATGTGAGTAATGCTCTAACTGCCCACTGAAATGGAATATATCCTGGAGCAAGCCTTCCAAAAATCACAGAGAGTGTACTTGAAAAAAAAAAGAATGTCTGGCAGGACAGACCTCCTGCAACCAACTGAGGTCATTCACTCCGTATGGATAGCTGCAATGTAACTGCATTAAACATTCTGACACAATCCAGTATAGTTTGATGATGTAAATAAAATAATAAAAATATCAGTCTAATTGTTTATACATAATTTAATGACAGTAAATCTGGCAAGTTAAGAAATAGGACTCACGTTTTATTGAGCATTAATGCTGTAAACTCATACTGACAGATTTTCTATTACGACAGAACATCAAATAGCAGACTGCAATCTGCTAGAACATTGATAACACTTTAAGCTTGAACTTTTAACTGTAAAGATGCAATCTGTAACTTTTTTGGTTGAAAATGAAAAGTTATTATTGAACAAGTACATAAACAATCAGTGTCTCCCTCCCTTACCCCGATTTACAACGATAATCTTATAAAAAAATGTGAAATTTGAATTTTCAGGTTGTATTTTGCAGGAAATGTCAGTTCTTTATGTCAAATCATGTTTTAAACAAATAACTGGAGGAAGTAATCAATTATTATATATCTGTAAAATCACAGTGGATAACTCAGAGCTAGTAAAATTCTGACAGTAACACATTAAATATTTCTACTGAAAAGATGATAACATTTGAACTGAATTGATAAAAACTGACAAGTTCGGTGTTGTAAAGTTTTGACCAATCGGCTCACTTCCTTTTGCCTCCACTCTTACGTGAACCTGGCTGGATTTGTGGGGGGTTCTTCTCTAGCTCCACCTGTTCGGCTGCCTCCACGGACACCTCTTCTTTCTTCTTATGAGACTGCTCCTCCAAGACATGGGAACGGTACGCATCCCGAGCCTGAAGCATCTTTTGGCGATATTTATCCATAGCGTCCTATAGCACAAACTCAGCAGCATTAAAAACAATCATTGCTCAAATAATTAAAAGTCAGTAAACCCAGTGCAATTACAGTATCAACACATCACAAACCTGAAAACCAATGTAAGTCTCCAGCTGACGTTTCATCATATCCCTTCGTGCAGTTTTTTCCTGTTTGCGTTGTTCTAGAATGTTGTCCCAGATCAGGCGGAAGCTTTGGAACTTCTCAGAACGTTCCCTTCTCTGTTCTTCCTCAAGCACTTCATCTTTTAGACGAGGCTGAGGCAAAGACTTCCTGCACGCGTGAAACATTGAGTTTCAAGTATTTGTCACATACATACTGTAACACACTATGATATATAGTGAAATGCTATGCACCACATTCTGTCCATAGTGTGCAGTAAAACATGATATACACAGAATACAGAATTATTTTTATATGAGAATAAAAATAAATGAAAAAAATAAAACGAAGAAAGCAAAACAAGAACAAAAACAGTATTTATATGTAAAGTATATTATGTATGTGCACAAATACACATGTGGACGTGAATATTAAGATTCATAATAGATACATCATGATAGACAACAGTCTGAACTGGCAAAATGTGCAATATGCATTGCATGTGAGAAAGAATAAAACATTATATTAAATGTTTTTGGATGTCATTTACTGATATGCTTGGGAGACACATGTTTAACAGATGTGTGTGATATACCTGATAAACGGTGTATAATCAATGTCAAATCTGTTCTGTATAAGAGCACTGATCTCTGCGCTCTGTTGGGACTGAGGTGTGCCTACACAAACAGAGACCAACCATTTATATACCCATGCCTTTTAATAAACATACCCCTGTATGAAAATAAAATCATGAGAATTCCCCCCAAAAAACAATTTGTTTCCATTTTGCACCTGAAAGCGTAAAAACACAATCCATAACAAGCCTAATTTACATACAAAGAAGCCATTTGTGGTAAAAATGACTGTAATTTAAACCTTCACAGCACATCACTATTTAGCGCATTTAACACTCATTTACACTGGATTGCAGGTGGTTAGCGAATAAGATAGTTTTTTCATTTTGCATAAAAGCAGTGCATCTGTTTAGTGAACCCTCCTGAGTGTATGTTTGTGTGTAACCTGTCTCAGCTGTGGTCGGTTCCTCCACGTCTTTGAGATAGCGCAGACGGGTCTGATAAGCCTTCGGGACAAATCAAAACCAGGTACAGATAAGAGCGCTTGTGCTCACAGAGCACATGTACCTTTGCAGTGGATCATGTTGTGATACCTTTGCTGCTCGGCCGGGCTCAGCGCTTTCCCAGGCCAGTTTCATCGCTCTGATCTCCTCCAGTGTCTCTGTGTCTTTCTTTACTTCTATATTTCTGGCCTCACTTTGATCGCTCACGACACGCAGGGTCCAGTGGGGCTTAGTCGTGTCCAAACTCTGCACACACACATACACATAGGTATTTACAGTAGCTTTACATTTTTTATTGTTATATTGTGCATGTATATACACTGTTAGGAGGTTTGTGTAGTATCTGAAACCATGTCTGAAAATGTAAAAAGCTTTATATAGAGTGCAGATGATTGCTTTAAATATAAACTGGGTTTTAACACACACACACACACACACACTTGGCCCATGGTGAAGCTTGACATGGATGTTAGTTTTTCTTTGTCCTTCTCTCGTTCCTTGGCCTTGTGTGTTGATTTAGGAGCAGATTTCTGGCCGTCTCTGTTTTGTTGTTCTGTACCAACAGAGGCAGACGTGCCGTCCAAAATATCTCCAAACACTGCCAATGTCAAAGACAGAGACAAAAGTGAAATTAAGTCTTCAATTAAAAGTGGGGCAAATATTTTTCAACAAACCTAAATGCCAGAACACACAGTTCCCCTTTAATATAAGCATTGGAAGTTGCAGACGCTTTTATCCAAAGCGACTTACAGAGAGTTCAGGGCGATATGTCATACAGGAGCAATAATACAATACAGTAGGTGTTAATACCAAGAAACTAGTTTCAACAAAAGCCAGAACAATACCTGTTGAGAGAAAGAGAGAGGGTTCGTTTTTTTTCTCATTTGTCTGTCAAGTATTCACAGAAGAGATGGGTTTTAAGTCGTTTTTTGAATGTTGTGAGAGATGGGAACTTCAGAGATGTGAAGTTAAAGAGATAATAAAAAAAATCCTCATGTCAATCTATACCTGTATGACTTTATTTCTTCTGCAGAACACAAAAGACATTTTGGTAACCAACATTGGTCTCCATGGTATGGACACAAAACCACTCAAAATATCCTCTTTTGTGTTTCAAAATGTTAAAAACAATCATTTTGCAAATGGGTTTAGTGGCTAGAGGTCCCGAAATGACACATTTTCAAGTGTTTCACATCAAGGTTTTTCTTGCTGTTAGAACTGCATGTGTAGATGTATACCCTGCTAGATGGCAGTATTGCTCTATCAAAAAAACTGAATTCATAAAACCCTTAATCTCATTTACCTTCCCCTGTCTTTCTATAATGCCACATCCTTCTATGCAGTTTACTTAGGGCACATACAGGATCCACAAGAACATCATCACAGCACCCTAATCACTGATTTAATCTGAAGTCCAGCCTGCTCTGTGACAGGTCAGCGTGTTACCAGAATGTCACTACATATCAACTTCACTCTATTTTATCTCCACTCACAGTATGACACTGAATCAATATATCAGAAAGCCATTTCAGATATGCCTAAATACGGATTATTGTTATATGCATAGTCAATTATTCTTTAAATAACTGGGATATGTGATCATTATGTATGTATAATGGACTTCAACTATTAAGAGCGTTCATCAGTTTGAGTTGAAATGCACCTTTGTCATATTTTACATATAAATTACAAATAAATCAAATGTCTAGTTGTATTCAGGAAGTGTGCAATACTGTTTTCTTACAATACTGTACAATGGCTCGTCCTACACAACAAAACTATGTTAGTGTGTGGACATACTGAGAAACCCCAGAATCAGTTGTAGGACATTTGCAAATCCCGCACGAGACCATCTACACATATTGTGAGCATTGTGCATGGAGGTCGTTTCAGTTGCAAACCCATAAGGCTTCCATACAGCAGGCTGATGGGCCTTCAGCAGAGTTGAGTTGAGCGCTGTTCTGGGTTCCCATGTGTTTTTATTGATTGGTGTATGCTTACTGTTCTCAGGGTGGCTCCTGCTCCACCGGGAGCCACTCAACTGGGTTAATTCAATTCTCTCCCCTCCAGAAATATTTCCCAGGGCAACAGAGGCCAAGAGCCAACTTCATTTGACTTCCCACTGACCCATTTACAAAGGCCTATCTGGAAATGAAACGAGAGGCGTGACGCACATGCTTGTCAATGTAAATTCCAAGAATAGAGCTCCCACGTGGATATATACGTACATACAGCATGCACGCTGACAGGTTACCACTTATTATAAGCTTAATGTGATAATTCATTCAAAACTTGTATAGAAGATATTTTGAGAAATGTCTCTCTGGTTTTGTGTCCATACAATGGGGGTCCATGGGGGCCAGTGTTGTTTGGTTACCAACATTCCTCAAAATATCTTCTCTTGTGTTCTGCAGAAGAAATTAAAGTCATACAGGTTTGGAATGACATGAGGGTGAGTAAGGCCCAATCCCAATTCTATTTTCTACCCCTTCGCCTACCCCTCGCCCCTTCCCCTTGAAACAAAGTGGCAAGGGAAAGGGTTACAAATTTTCCGCTAAGAAATGGGACACCACTACTATACTGTTATACGTCATCATACGCCGTTGCTAGCTCCTAACGTTACGTCAGTGGACATGCGCCGATGCACCGGGTATATGACATAAAAATATATTTTCTAATATCGTGCAATCAGTGCTGACGTTTTTGCAAACGTTAAAAGAACATCACCGTAAATACAAACACAAGATTGAATGTAACATACATAAAATGAAAAACTGTCATAAAAATCCTTATTAATGGCAAAAATGACTTACATTTATGGGTCTGCTTGCTCGAGTGAGCAGCCATGTTGGAAATTTCTCTTAGCCCTTCGTTTGAAGTGAGGTCCCGAAAAATCTTCGTTTGAAGGGCTATCTGGCCCTTCCCCTTACCCCTACCCCTCCAACCAAAAGACAATTGAGACACCCCTACCCGTTCAACGCGCCAAACGGAGGGGTAGGGGAAAGTGTAGGGGTAAGGGGTAGAATTGGGATCGGGCCTAAATGATGAAAGTATTTTTATTTTTGGGTGAACTATCCCTTTAACCCAACTTTCCATTCCCTGCGCATTTAAATTATAGATGCAACATTCATAGGCCCTTAAAGCTCATTATACACGAGAAGACTTCACATTGCACAATACATGATCACTTTTGATCAACAGCAACAAAATGTGCTAAATGTTAACTTGTTCGTTAGCAAATATGTATGAGAGTGCCACGTCTTATGAAATATACATAACGCATTGAATTAACAAGGAATACAATTATTTTCAGAGGATCGGGATTACAAAAGAATCTTAATGTGATTACTGGACACAGGCCATCGCACTAAGTAGCTCATCCACATCAACCCTACTACCCAATCAAAATACACACAACCAATAGACTCGCTCTCTCCTCCTTCATCTCCCTGTCCTCTATTCATCTCGATCCTTCACATTTCCATTTCTATGAGCTTGCTGCTTATTCATTTTTCTCTGCAAGATCAAGGTTATTCGCAGCTCGTCCACTGAGCTGACCCACAGCAAATGACATTATGTCATCGGTCCAAGGCCAAAGCAAATCACATTTTCCCATTTACCACAAGCAGATGAATTCAGCAGGCTTCCATTATACTCGTGACGGCCAGCTCTCAAATAATGAAAGAAGCGCAGGTGGGATGGGAATTGGTGCACAATGAGGAAACATGAGCATGGATTCAAATAGCACCTATCTGATGCAAGGTTGTTATCATCTGCAATAACTATAATGATGATGTAAGCAGCAGTGATGCATTTCTGGTGATGAAAATGAAAACGGGAGTTTGCAAAAGAGGAAAACTTAACTGAAACTATAGACGGTTTCAATGTGACAACATAAACAAACGTTACTGCGGATGCGTGCGTTCGTGGACTGCCCTTAACTTCCGGTACACATTCACAAACAATGTAGTGCCTGTAGATTATTTCTGATAACAAGTAAGAGAAACCGAGATAAACCGTTACTTGGCTAAACTTGTGTCTCCAATATTTTTTATTTAGACTGCGATACCAAGCTCAACCGCTAGATGTCAATGTACTATACGGTTTCTTTAAATGTAGACCCAACTGTTTATTTAATAAAATGAACATACAACAAAATTCAACAAATCGTTTATATATAACACAATTATTATACAATAAAATAATGGTGAAAATGAATATTAACATAAATTTATAAAATAGAAATAGTTATATTATAAGACCTAGCCAAACACAGACCGGAAGTTAACTGCAGTCCCGGCACGTGTGTCCAAAGTACTGTATAATAATATACGTGAAGTTTCATTTAAAATGATTCACTGTATTTACCCAGTAAGCCAGATTGTTAAAAGATTTAAAAAAGACATTTATATAACCTGTGCTTTTTGTAATATGGATGATGAAACTATTTTGCATCTTTTTCTTGACTGCATTTGTACCAAGTTATTTTGGTTTGACTTTAAGGTATTTTTTAGGGAGATTTCTGGCATTGACATTGTTTTGGATGCTAAAAATATTTTGGTTTTGTATGACAAACCTTTAGATAAAAAAAATCCTTCTTGCTTAATCTATTTATTATTTTAGGCAAGTACATATTCACAAATGTCGATGGTCAGAAAAGACACCAAACCTTACACATTTTAAATGTGAGCTCTGTCAATATTTTGAAACATTGAAGGGTATAGGAACACTAAAGCTAAGAGAACGGTGGACTGTTGTAAAGCCTTGAATTTCAATTTTCTTTAGACCTTTTATTATTATTTATTTATGTTGTATGTATACAATGTTGTTTGTTAATCTGAATACCCCTGTGTATAGTTTTTATTATCTTTTTCTCTTTTATGCTATATGTTGTTGTTGTTATTATTGTTATTTTTTTGTATTTGTCTCATGTATTTGTTGTTGTTAATTAAGCATCAATAAAAAAAAAGATGTGCCGTATAGACGGTTTTATCAGACAAACGTGCCTGGCCTGAAGTTAACTTCCATTCTGCGTTTGGTTATAATATAGCTATGTATTTTATATTTAATTTATATTAATATTAATTTATATGTATATTTTAATGTATATTAATTGAATTAAATTAACAGTTATTGATAGTTATACGAAAGACTTTCGTATTTTCAATCAATGCTGGATGGTTGGATTTAATATCTTAACACAACGCCTGAAAATATGTATTTCAAAACTCATAAACTTGCTACGGGGCCAACTGACATGGTGGTGGAAAAAATATGAGAGGGAAGTTTTTTTTTAAAGCTTTTGCGTGATCTCACAAAACTTTTGCGCTCCCCGAGAAACATTGCGTTCTCTCGCAAAACATTCTTCGAGTTCGGAAAAACACTTCATGTTTAATGTCCCGCTGGCAGAGTTTGAGACTAGCTCCGTATAAACATTGGTCTATAGTCGCAGATTCCCGGACCAATAACTCGTGACCGAAACGTTCTTATAACACAAATGACACCTCATTCTATGTAACGTAAACAATGAGCTACAACTTAATTTTCCACAAACCCAGAATTGTATAGAGAATGTGAAGCTGACGTCACGCCCTATGTTGCATGTTGCGGTGGCACCGGTGGCCTTCTCATATAGAGATCAGTTTATGTTATAAGACTCGTTTTGAGGACGACTAGGTTGTAGATATTTTTCTAAAGAATTATATGTTATTTGTGTTACAACAATGTTTAGTTCACAAGTTATTTGGTCTGGGAATCTACTATGAACCCCTCCATTGTTAATGTACAGAGCGGGACAACAGGACGTGTTTGTCCGAAATGACAATGTTTACGAGAGAATGCAAATATCTTTGCAAAAGAATGTAAAGGTTTTGTGAGGGAACGCAATGCATCTCAGGGGAACGCAATAGTGGTAAAAAATATTTTTCTCTTCCCCCTCATATTTTTTCCACCACCATGTCCCTAAAGGGGCTCCGTAATTTACGGACCCGAGTGGATCCAGAATGAATCATAAAGCCAAAATCATAAAAAGATCTTCAAATCTATGATTAGCTGTACCTCTCATTTCATTGCGCTCCATATCTCTGAGTTTCTGGATGAAGGAGGCAAGCGATTCATCTAAAGGCCAGCTCTCCCGTAACACCACCGCCTGTATACAATACTTATGAAACTGAAGACACAAGAACAAAAAGTCAGAGCTGAGGCTTGGCGTACTGTAGAAACAAATGGAAACAAAAGGAAACCAGCCATCCACATTTAAACACAAAAAAACAGTGGAACACCAGAATATATGTTGTGTTTTGGATGCTGGTCCTTAAAATTTGGACCAACATGAGAACTAATCCTGGCCCATGCACGCACACACATACACAATGAGTGACAGCAGCTGTGTGTTGTGACAGGTACCAATGTGTCCGCAGGGTGCTGGTCACTCCCTTCCTTTCCTCTTGTCACGGTCCCTTCTGCTGTAAGGCCGCCCTGATCCTGTCTTGCCCCCGCCTGGGCCACAGAAGCGCCTGCAACCAGCAAACACACACACACATGAACACCCTATAAATACACTGGCAGGGCTGGCAGAGTGAGGCTGTAGCTAAGTAACCGAGACAGTGACTTTATGAAGTGAATATGTGTTAAGACAAAACGTGGAGTGGGCGGACAAGAAGTGTTAAACTGAAGAAAGAGAAAGGAATGCAAACTATATCTTAGTAAGTTTGTACGACTGGGGATATTATGGCTTGTTTAGAAATGTGTGTGCTTCCATGTGTTTGTGTTTCTGTGACAGAGCATGTGTGATTGTTTAGGTGTGAAAATATGAGCATACAGTATGTGAATGGGCATGTTTCCACATGTTTATACTGTAAGTTTGTATGCAAACATTTACAGTAGCCCCAAAACTATTTGAAGCCACTTTGGCAAAAGCACAAATTTCCTTTCACAGATAACATTCCTAAAAACAAAACAAACATTTGCTTGAATTGTTTTGTTATATAATGCAATAGCATACTGTACATGTTCAAGCGTGGCTTGGATTTCCAAACACTTTTGAGGTCACTGCATCTATACAGAAGTGTGTGTTTGTGTACGCACCGTTGTTGGCTAAGAAGCAGTAGATTGGGATGATGACATGACCTTTGCCCTGGTTGCTTATGACTTCTTTCTCATTGTCTAGGATGCTGAGTTTAATATAGACATCTGACTGTGAGGTCTGAAACTGTACAGTAGCGTTGTGATCACTGGAGACTTTAACCACGTGTCTGACAGGAAAAACACACTAAATCAGTCTTGAACGTCATACAGAATGAATCACTCTGATAACTTTAGGGTGTAGATGCACCTACTCTATATTACTTTACATTTGATGGTAGTGCTAACCTGCAGATGATGTCCTTTTTATTAGGGATGTAGTATCCTTTCAACTCTTTGACAGAGAAATTATTTCTTGGTGTTTCCTTGGACAGCTGTGGTAGGGGTTCTCGGGAGCCAATGAGACGCATGCGCCATTTTCCACCAGTCAGGGCTGTGTTGCCAGCATGTGCCTCAGCTACAAATGTGTAACCGCTCTGCAGCATGTGAAACGAACGACGTACAATAGACTAACGATTAATAAAGAATTCTACAGATTGCATACAAATGCAGTTAAAAACATACATACCTTGTTTGCGGTGTACAGGTGTGGCTCTACTCGGTTAAAGACTCTGGGTATTTCCTCTAAAGTGTCATTATTTATGACATGCAAAGTACATACAGGAAGAGGGGAGTAGATCTTAGGAACAAGCAGCATGTTCTTGTGAACATGAAACACCTCCCTGGAAGAGAGAACATGCAATAAAAATGTCTCAAAGGGACAGTTCACCCCAAAATAAAAATGCTATCATCATTTACTTACATTCGAGTTGTTCCGAATGTGTATAAATGTATTTGTTCTGATGAACACAGAGAAATATATTTAAAAGAATACTTGTACCCAAACAGTTTTTGGCCACCATTAACTGCCATAGTAGGAAAAATTACAATGGTAGTCAAAAATGCCAAAAGAAAAACTGTTTGCTTTCCTCCATTCTTCAACATATCTTGTTTTGTGTTCAACACAGAGAAAAAAATCCTACTATGGTTGTCAATGGTGGCCAAGAACTGTTTGGTTACAAGCATTCTTCCAAATATGTTTATCAGAACAAAGATATGTATATAGATTTGAAACTATTTAAGGGCGAGTAATTGAAACCAAAATTTTCATTTTGGGTTGAACTGTCCCTTTAAATAAATACACAATGAAAATGTGTTAATATTTTTGTTAGTATTTTAGTGCATATCATATAAATATATATTTTGAATCTATCTTGCAGTAAATCAGAACAATAATGTTGATGACTTCAGGATGACCATAAGGTCTTCACTGGGATGGGATATTTAATGATAACTGTTGATATAAATAATAATAAATTAAATAAAAAATTGTTTTTCCCTATGTTTAAAATGAGTATTCCTGACCTGAAGATCAGAATCCAGGAGTTTGTCACCTCTGGTACAGCTACTGAATAATCAGTGAATGTTATTCTGTTGCACTCATCTTCTCTGCAGGGGTACAGATCTGCTATTCCTTCACCATTAGCAACCATGTGCCTATAAGAAACACGCACTTAGTGTTGGATAAAGATTCAAAGAGACAAAAACCGACCTATGACACTCAGACTGTCAGAGTTGGCTAGGTTAGGCTACAAGTGCAGAGAGAATCCACCACCCACCCACTGAGCCCAGACACATGCCACATTCACCCCCCAGGCCAGAGGTCACTCACTACAGACCCACCCCGCAACTAAAACACAGGCCGTAAACAGCAGATGGTACCACCAAAGAGAAACGACGGAGGAAAATAATGATGGAGAAATGATTAGTTAATAGAAACAATTTACCTCAGTAAAGCTACGGCATGTTTCTCCGAATCTGACACCACAGAATCCCACATCTCCTCTAGAGTCTTTGTGACACTCAGATTTTCCTTGGTGCCTATAGGAACGCACGAACAATACAAAGAGTGTGTAATAGGAACTCCAGGTTTAATGAAAAAAATATATTTTGAAGAATGCTGGTAACCGAACAACGGCAGCACCCATTCACTTCTATAGTACAGCAGACAAAACCAATGCAAGTCAATGGGGACCGGCGTTGTTTAGTTTGCAACATTCTTCAAAATATTTTCTTTAGTGTTTCTACGAAAGAAAGAAAGTCATACAAATTTGAAATGACAAGACACTGAGTCAATGATGGCAGAATGTTCATTTTTGGATGAACTATGACTTTAAAGCTCATTGAGCTCATGAAGCTCATTGAATGAATGAAAGTGCAAAAACGACAGAACTATCAAATCTCTTAGAAGAATCTGCATAATGACATCAGGTGAGAGGATGCAATGTCACCTCGTACCTTGCACTTTGCATTGAAAAAAAAAGACGCACTCGCGGGATATTACTGTAATTCAAATATGAAACCAATCCACGTTTTAGCAGCAAATCTTTTAAATCCTATTCGAAAAGAGTCCTGTTCATCTGTGTATGAATGCTGCATCCAGACTGTAATTTTCACACAATAAATGACTTGTTTGAGGTGAAAAGCGCTTGATGAGCAATAGTCTTACGAGTGACTTCGAGTGTTTTGACTTCCCGGATGCAATGAGTTCAAGCTATAGTTTCCTGAAAGTAACACGTTATCTCGCTTAGTCAATATCATCTGCTTCCTTCATTCCTTTAATTCTTCCTCTCATGCTTTCCCTATAACCTTTTAGTATGCTTCTGTTTATCTCTGTGTCCAGTGGCAACTCTAGGAAATGTGTAATAGGATGGCCAGATGGGAACTGGCAGCAACCTTATTAATGCAAACAAACGTATTCCATATTTTTACAGAGTTAATCGCTTGTTTTGTGGTTTACATAAAGACGCCACATACCTCTAATCCCAAATAAATGCTTATTTGTAAGTTTTGTTTTTATTTCAAGTTCAAAGCACACGTCTCACAAACACCGCAGTATCCATTGGCGTGCTACGGGCGGCTCATCCATAAGTAAAAATGGAAAGCTTGCTCATTGCTCTTTGAATTTTGACAAGTGTTTCTCTCTCATCCTCTGTCACTCAGGCTGGATGGAGTGATGCTGGGAGCCAGATGGAGAGAGCGACGGAGAGGTGTGTTATTCTCTCTGCTGTCATACTTACTTGAAGTGACTGGCAGCTTCATTGATAAATATGAGCTCTAGGGCCTTGCAGCAGAGACTCTCTGTCTCTCTCTCTCGCTCACAACACACAGAACAGATGTCAGATATAACTGGCCATACGAGTATGGGTTGGAATAAGTTTCTTGGCCATCAAGAAGCATTGAACTCAGTCCCACACTGAGCCTGTCCTGCTGAATTGCTAAAGCTCGACTTTACCAGGTCTTGCTGCAGTGAGGATTTCGCGGACCAGGTACCCCTTCCATCCTGCTTGCAGAACAGTGGCCGCCTGCATTTCCTGATCCGTGGCCTGCCTGCCGTTCCATCCCTCAGGATTGCCATCTAAAATGCGTGCGCAATCACATTCATACGGTGAATGAGTCATTGATACGAGAATTGTAAGATACAGGAACTCTATTAGTCACACATCTCAAAGACTTCCACCTGATGCCGTGTCCGCAGCTCTTTCATTGCTGCCGTGCAGTGACGGGTCTCCGGTTAGAGTCTGAACCGCGAAGAGTTCCTCGGAGGTCAGTTTCCGCCCCAGCGCAGAGCAGAACATATGATACACAGCCTCATTGAACACCTGGCTCACAAAAACAAAATACAGTCTGCTGTCCTATCTTTAAAATAATGTGTGTGTGTGTGTGTGCGTGCGTGTGTGTGCGTTCATGTTTGTATATCCCGGTGGGGACCTAAACCTGAATACACACCAACACATGGGGACTCGCGTCACCGTGGGGACCAAAATTGAGGTCCCCAGGGGCAAAACAGCTAATAAATTGTACAGAACAATATTTTTTACAAATCTAAAAATGCAAAAAGTGTTCTATGATCTTTAGGTTTAGGGATAGGGTTAGGGGATAGAATATACAGTTTGTACAGTATAAAAACATTACGCCTATGGACTGTCCCCACGGGGATAGTCAACCAAAGCCTGTGCGTGTGTGTGCGTGTGTGTGTGTGTGTGCGTGTGTGTGTGTAACTCACTCTTTGTTGCTGTATGCCTAGACCATGGGTCTTCTCAAGCTCTTTGGCAGCTGATGGCAGTTCTTCTGGATCTGAGAAACAGCTGACAACTCGACCCAAAGCTCTCAGAATCAGTGCTGCCTGCTCGCAGAACCTCAGACTCTCCTGGACACAGGCAGAAGAGAGACATGCTAGCGAAGAACTGTATGACACAGATAACTTATTAGGGGAGTAATTCATGTTTCATTCACTGTATGTGTGCTTTTGTGCGTGTGTGTGTCACCTTGTCAAGGTGTGGCATAACAGTCTCCTCATCACCAAACACGAAAGGAGACATGCTGCAGAGATGTACATGGATGGCCAATGGAGCCCTTGTTTGAATATGAAGAACATGACGTCTGAAAAGCAATGAAGAGAGATATTGAGAGAGATCACTGTTTGTGTTATTTTTAATTGGTCTGAAGTATAAGATCACAAAATGGGTTATAGTAAGATAGGCTACTCTAAAATAAACTTTGATCTAATAAACCACCTGATCCGTGTATCTCTTTTTATGAGCTTGGTACTGTTTTATCCAGGGTCATGTCCTCAGACTCACAGCCAGTAATAATGGGAGTTATGACTTATTCATCTTGCTCATGATCATCACATGACTACTGTAAGTGAGGAAAGTAAATCTAATCTATTGAGAGTAAGCTAACAAAGCAGCTATAAAGAGCTAAATGCCTCTGAAGTGAACTATTTGCTTTACATAATTCACCCATAAAAATCTAATAAAAGCTCACAGGATTTGAGGTCCAGAGGGAGAGAGAGAGAAAGAGAGAGAAAGAGAGAGAGGCGTACAGAATAGGAAGGCAAAGAAAGGCCAAATGTTGAGGCATAACAGCCAAGATTAGGTGTTAACGCATGTAATGAAATACGCATGGTCTTATTGCATTTTTTCAATTTGACATTTTGTTCATTCTATTCATGTCATTTCAAAAGTCTTAATGAAACCTTTAGATCTGACCTCAGCTACTGGCAGTCATAGCACAGGGTTCACACGCGCACACACACACACGCATATTGGTGGTTTACAGGGACATTCCATAGACGTAATGCATTTTATAGTGCACAAACTGTATATTCTATCCCCTAACCCTAACCCTAATAGTGTGTTCAGACCAAACGCGACTTCCGCGAATGAATCGCGCTATTCGCGCGTAGTTGGACGCTTGAACATTTTGAGTTTACTCGCTTCATTCGCGCGTGAAATTCGCATCATTCGCGCGTGAAATTCACAACAGACGCAAGCTCGGAAAAATAAAATGGCAGCCGAAACGCCCGTTGGAGCATAGTTTTGTATAAATGTAAGTTTCATTTTCACTTTCAACAACTTCTGATTGCATTTCTAGCGAGAAATTAGTACTATATACACGCGTCAAATGCCCGAAACGCTCAATTCGCGCGAATCGCGTCATTCGCGCCGCCTCATTCGCGCGAATCGCGCCGCAAGTAGGTCTATCGCGTCTTTGCATTGACGTAATATGTAAATCACTCGCGCTTAACGCTTCATTCGCGTTTGGTCTGAACACACTATAAGAATCATTAAAAAGTTTCTGCACTTTTACATTTTCAATAAAACATTTTTTTGTATGTTTATTTTACGTTTTGAATTACAAGGACATCGGCATGTCCTCATAATGTAGGGGGCGTGGCCAAACACATGAATACACACCGAATTGTAAGGACTGTACGTCCATATAATGTAGGTCAAACCAGTGCACACACACACACACACACACACACATCTAGTCCCTAGTGGAGAATGTTCCTTAAAAATTCTTTAAAAAATAATCAATTATTTTATATTTTATGAAAAACTCTAATCCAGACAGCATGTTCACAAGTCATGCTCTTTGAAAGGTGAATTTTAATTATCATGGAAGCTCAACAAGTGAAATGTCGGTGAAACAATGTCATACAGATGCTAATGTGAACACCAGTGGAGGTCACGGGTCCTTTAAATAGATATGCACATACATTCTGCTCTGAATCCCATCCATGTACACAGCCGTGTAAAAAAAAAATTCAGTTTTTCTGAATTGACTATTTATAGGTATGTGTTTAAGTAATATGATAAGTATAATTCTGTGAATTAGTGACAACATGTCTCCCACATTCCATTGTTTTTATTTGCAGAAAATTGACTGGCAGATTTGTAGTCTGTTTTCTATGTATTTTAGCATCAATTCACAAATGAATATATGACAGAATATGACAACTGTCATGCATCTTGCCATTCTCTGTCTTTCACATTGCTTTTGGGTGACTTTACGTCTATGAATTTTATGTTGCTAAAGGTTTGTTTCTGTTGAAATTCAACAGACACTGGACTGGTATTGCCACATACATGTACTGTGGAAATGCTTGCTGACTAAAGGCAAAACTAGAGTGCTCTCTTTATTTGTTCTGCAGCTGAACATTACCAAACCCGAATAGTTACACCTTTATTTGTCATTATTTAGTTATTCTCTATTAAAATGAGCAAGGACATAAACCTACAGTAATCCTGTGTGTATGAATATACTTATATACAGTATAATAATAAAAGTAACCATGATTAAACATTTTAACTGACTGACTGTTCAAGTTAGATACTAAGTGGTAACAAAATATTCTCTTATTTTTCTTTTCATCCTGTATTAACTTGTTGAACTGCAAATGAATTGAAAGATGTCTACATACACTCCTCTGAAATTTGCCATTTCCCTCATAGTGACCTCTGAATATAGTCTCTTAGCTTTTAGGTCACTACGTAGCTAGAAATAGCAGACTAGGTCATACAGTATCACTCTCTCTTTACATAAACCCAATTTTCTTATCTCTCTTCTCCATTATGGTCTCCTAACAGAACTACATTACATGAATCTCGGTAGTAATATTGAGAGCTTTTAGTAAGATGTGCACTGCTTTAACAGTTCACTTCACAGTGTCAACTGTCATAGCACTGATATCAAAGTTGATCAATTACATAGTCCTCAGTCAGGGTTAAAGACAAATCAGCAGGGTCTTGAAGATGCGGTTATGTTTGCTTAGATAGAACAGCACACATTAAATGAATTGGTACCCAGAGAAATAAACTATTCAATAATATTATGTAAAGCAATGGTGACAGGCAAATTTGTAGTATTTCAGGTATGAAGGAAAATTTATGATATGCTAAAATCACCATTCTATCTAAACATTTGCAGTAATAGTTAAGGGTAAGTGAGAAATAGGAGCGTTAGTTGTTACCCGGGAGGCAGAGTCATTAATTTAGCTTTACTAGCAGTGGTTTGGATCTGCACCACAGGAAGTTCAGAGACGATGCTCTTCCATGAGAAAGGCTTAGCTGTCAGAAAAGCAGGCCTGGGAGGAGACATCCTCTCTAAACACAATGAAAACAACAAACACGTTTTAATCAGGAGCCCGGTTTTTGCAACTGACAGACAAACAGTGTGTATAAGTGAGACCATGTGTTCTTACTCTGTTCCACACTTTCTCCCCACTGTGTTAATGCTGAGAAACAGATGACAATTTCTGTGGGTAACAGGTTGTCCACAAACAGGAAGTGAGTACATTTTCCATCTGTAGACTGAGAGGAAAAAGACATGGAAGTGAATGACGCATCACCAGCAGATATAGCTCATCCAATCGACATGATTTTCTTTCGTTTTTGAAACAAAAATAGGTACTTTGATGAACCTTAACATGTCTTCAATGCGTATTCTTATTTTACACACAATACACAGTCACTTTAACCTTCTATGAAAATGTTTGCAATAGTACACAGGTTTACATTGACATGAGGATGAAAAAAATAATTATTTAAAGGGACAGTTCACCCAAAAATGAAATATCTTCTTTTGTGTTCAACAGAACAAATAATTATATAATATTTGTTTCTACTACGGTAGTCAAGGGTGCCTCAGAAATCTCAGTTGCTAACTTTCTTCCAAATATCTTTCTTTGTGTTCGACCAAACAAAGAAATTTATACAGGTTTGGAACAACTTGAGGGTGAGTAATTCATGACAGAATTTTCATTCCTGGGTGAACTATACCTTTAAATGAAGTCTGTTTATTTTTGGGTAAACAATTTTTTTAATGTGTACTAGTTTTGAATGTGTCTATAAAATATCTGGCCTCTACGCACACAAACCGTTGCATAAACTCACACTAAAGTAATTACCGAATATTAATCAAACCACATGTTCCCGGGGGATAAGGTTTGAAAAAAAGCATTCCTCACCAGCACACCAGAGAGAAGTGCAAAAACAACATGATTATGAAAAACAGCACAGTGCAATACAACATTGTGTGTGTGTGTGTGTGTGTGTGTGTGTGTGTACCTGTGTGTGAACAGTTGCTGTAGAATCCGGTTGTCTAGCGGGAGCAGTAACAGAGTGGGTGGAGGCCACAGCATTGGACAGTGGAGTAGCAGACAGTCGAGAGGAGATAGAGTTCTAACAGAGATATGAGTCACTTTCAAGTTCTTTCCTAACACATCACATCTCTTCCACTACGGATACCATAATTATAACAAGCTCCATTAAATGGCACAATAACAGGTTTGGGTCTGTTTTTAGTATTGGGTGTTTTAATAATATGCACTCTGAATGTCATCCTCTGAGATTTACAAATAATCCTGTTACTGTTTTTATGACATGTATTACACTCCAATTCAAAAACACCAAGGACGAACAAAACATCTTGCATGCAATAGTTACAGCAAAGTCTAGTAGAAATATTAATATGCAAGCACCCTTCCATTAAAGCTGAATTGTCTTTTTTATTATAGTATGCAGAAATATAAATACCATCGTCTGAAGTTAAAACAGTGTGTCTTTAAAAACATTCCTCTTTTTCTCTGAGCATCCTAACCAGCATAACACAACAACGCTGGCTCAATCTGATTGACCCACCAATTGCAGATGAAGCATGTTCGTGATCCCTCATTATTAATATTCCAATTCATTCTAACTGGTGCAGAAAAGACACACTTTAAGGACACGTACTGTAATATACAGTAAAGTCTGCCACAGACTTCATCTTCTATAAACTTTACCTGAAAGTGGGCCCATGCGCATTGATGTGCATGTGTGTCTGGCTTGTGGAAAATCAGCAACGTTCTACAAAACACATTATTAGCATATTAGTCTACAGCATAATACGAACAAAGCATGTGCAACATTTTGACAAAAAAGATGAGAAATGATCAGCATAATTTAGCTTGGGATGTTGCTGGAGATGATTGATCCTCACTGGAAGCATTTGGTGAAGTTGTGAAGGTCCACCCAGGTTTCCTGCAGCAGGGGTTTGTCTGATGAATCCTGGGACTGAAGCGGTGCAGAATTTGATTCCTTGGCTGTCTGCACCTTCTCTTTATCTTTTTCCTCTTTCTCAGGATTTGAAGTCGACTCCGCTTTCTCTGCATCTTGGGAATTTTAAAAACATTACACAGTCTGTTACAAACTAATTAAAGGGATAGGTCTTCCAAAAGTACAACTTCTGTCATCATTTATTCACCCTGACATCATTCGCAATCTCTATATGACTCTTTCTTCTGTGGAACACAAAAGAAGATATTGGCGAAATGTCTCAGTGGTTTTGTGTCCATACAATGGAAGTCAATGGAGGCCAATGTTGTTTAGCTATCAATGTTCTTCAAAATATCCTCTTTTGTGTCCTGCAGAAGAAAGTAGGTCACACAAGTTTAAAATAACATGTAGGTAAGATGAAAGAATTTTCATTTTTGAGTGAACTATCACTTTAAGCAGTGAAATGATGCATGTGACTGACAGCCATTTTTAATGACAAAAATTCAAAGGCCATATTAAACACAATATTGCTGTATTAGAGCTCTGAAGTGGTCTCACATTTCTCCAAAGAGGAATGAGATTCTCTTAAATTACTTCCCATGTGATTAACTCAGTAGTGCCAATCAGTAAAGCTCATTAAGCTAATCGGTGGCACCATAATAACATTTCATTTATTAATACTGCATTGATGTCTTAATTCATTACGCCAATTTTTGGCATCAATGTCTGAAATGTGATATACTGAAGCTTTAATTGATAACCCTCAGTGTGCCGAGCTGACGTACTGCATTCCACCGTGAGAAAAGAGATGCCATAGCAAAGGCATTCAATTTACTTATCCACAGGTGTTACTAAGCAACACACTGGGCTCTCTGGGAAAACACATAATTGGCCTGTTGTGATGAGGGGCGAGTGCAAGATCATGATCACAGACATAGAGGTTCGCCGCGTCTGTGTTTGCGCTCATGAAATATCATGAGATAAATGAGAACTGTGAAGATACACAATTCAACCAGCTATCATATCATTACAGCAGCCATTAGCCTCATTGCTCTGATGGCTAAACAATGACTGGAGAGAGATAAGTGTGGCGAATTATCTGTCTTTACAAATGCATTCTTTTCGCTTCATTTTCATTTGTACTTCGCATTGTTACGGAAGCACTTAGCTGATGAAAATAGATTCCCCTCTTGGCGAATAACAGCTTACTTTATCTGAATAAAAAGATTTCACTTTAAAGGAGTACTTCACCCCAAAACTAAGATTCTGTCATCATTTACTCACCCTCTTGACATTTTAAACCTGTATGACTTTCTTTCTTCTGAAAAGAAGATATTCTGAAGAATGTTAGTAACCAAAAACCATTGGCCCCCATTGACTTCTATTGTATGGACACAAAGCCAAAGTCAATGGGGACCGACGGTTTTCTGTTACCAACAGTTTTCTAAATATCTCCTTTTGTGTTCTGCAGAAGAAAAAAAGTAATACAGTTTTGAAATGACAAGACGGTGAGTAAATGATGACTGAATTGTCATTATTGGCCCAACTATCCCTTTAAGTGCTTTTCAGACAGCTCTCAATTTCAAATTTGCATCAAAATTAGATTAACGGACTTTCAAGATAACATCAAATGACCATTGTGCATACAATTATTTATATATATATAATACAGTTCATATATAAATGTCAGTCTTTGAGTGACCGGACAGGCTGTGCAGTGATACCCATCTTACAGTTGGCGATGTTGGCGTCCTTTTTCTTGTCCTCTGCTGTTACCTAGTTAAACACAGGAGGGATAAAAAAGTGCAAAGGGTTAGCTGGGGGTGACATGGAAGAGGAAGGCAATGGATGTCCATATTCATCCAGTTAGTGTGCACTGAGCCCACTTGGCTTCCAGAGCTAGTCAGAAATCCTCTAATCCGACATCTGGACAGAAAGGGTTTTTTCTTCAACTAACTAGTCACAGGATGTCAAGCGTCGAAAACATTAAGAGTCTTTGGATGAGGTTTGATTAGCATGTCTGTCTTTACCCGCTACTTGAGACACCTCTGTGTAAAACTATTTCACTGTTCTTTTTGTAATGCACGGTTAGACTTGAAGTAACCCATTGTGGTGCCATGGAAACAATCCAACTTAAGTCTTCGAAACTTCTCAAAATGGACTTTTTCCGTAATTGAACCCAACCTCGTGTCACTTAGAAAGCCTTTTAAAGCCTGAGGAGTCGTCCGACTGTGCAGTTTAAATGTGGAGGACAATTAAGGGCTCTCTAACGAACAACAGTGCCAGTGATTCAGAGATAGTCCGTGACTTACCGCCGATCTGAGGTGAGAAGAACAGGAAGACAGGAATGGAGGACAGAAGAAAGGAGGCCTAACCATTTCATGTGACCTCACCGCATATGGCATGGCCCTACAGGGGATGTAACCATTTATTGGTGATGTGATGGCACAAATTCCCTTCGTCACCAGTCTACTTATCGCCAGGATGCACATCTGTGCACGTGCTCTACGGAAAGCGACCTGTATCTGAGCTGAACTTCCTGTGAGACAACCGCCCTCAATGACAGGCTAATTGTGCTGCTTTTTATATCGTTACGAGGACGTGACCCGTCCTTTTATGTAACGCTTCACCGTTCTGTCTCTCGTTCTTCATAATGTGGGATCTGCCAGAGGCGCTCTCATGATTAGGGAGACAGGCAGAGTGACATTGGAGCTGGAGAGAGAGAGAGAGGTGTTAGACGAAGTCATAGCCTGTCGCTGCCTTTCGGCCACCAGCCGCACTGTATCCAGAGCGCAGAACATTGTGCCACAGCACACATGAGAATACATGCACATGTAAACAGCACATCAGTGTTTTTTCTGACCGCATCTGTTCAAAGAGGGTCTTATGACACAGATGCTTAAAGGGATAGTTCACCCAAAAATGTTAATTCTGTCATCACTTACTCACCCTCTTGTCATTTCAAATCAGTATGACTTTTTTTCTTCCGCAGAACACAAAAGAAGATATTATGAAGAAAGTTGGTAACTGGCCCCCATTCACTTGCATTGGTTTTGTGTCCATACAATAGAAGTGAATGGTGGTCAACTTTCCTCAAAATGTCTTCTTTTGTGTTCTGCAGAAGAAAGAAAGTCTTAAAGGTTTGAAATGACAAGAGGGTGAGTAAATGATGAAAGAATTTTCATCACTTTAAGTGTTGCTTTATCACACTGTGATTTTCTGGAAGATTCTGACCAAAACTATTTTGATTGTCCCTATGCTCTATATGTTATGAGGAGATATTGAACTAGAACTTTTGGGAAAATTGTTAAATCACAGTGCACAATTACAGTCAGATCCTTCTTGCGTACCTCATTATTTTCAGCGGCATCCAAAGTATTGGGACTGTTCTGGGTGATGTCATTCTGAGGATGGTCCTCTTCGCTATCATCCATTTCAGAGAAGGAGGTCAGATTTGAGCTGTAGCCACGCCTCTTTACAGCACCCTGCTCCCTAATAAACACACACAAATATTCAATAAAGGCATAGTTTCCATAACACCTTTTATGATCCATCCCCCCTAAAACAGGAAAACAAAACCACTCCCTAAACCACTCCGACACGCTCAGACTACCTAGAATGGGTAATATTGGCTTGTGATCAGAGACAGCACAATGAGAAACTCAATGCCTTGTCTGACTCCCCCACACAGCCAGTTACTAGCACCCACTGTGCTAATGTACTCCCTCCTGCAGCTACAGATAAAATTCCTGGAAGTAAAACAACGCCCATATTCTAACACTCTACACAAGCGAAAAAAGGGTGCTGGGTAGCAGGCATGCCATTGGCTCGGTTGTGATATGGCATGATATGACAAATAACTTTTCCATTACCCTCAGGTTTCCCATTAATGGTACTAGGAAAAAATATATATAGCGTAGTACAAAGCTTACATGTCATGGGTGGCCATAGTCATGAGTCTGAAGTTGATAAAGGGGCTGCACACCTCTATGAACTGCTCTGGCTTCTGAACAGGAGGTTCTGAAGAGCACAGACATCCATTTGAGCCATTCATTCATTACAATATTTTCTTTAAAAAACAAAATATGCATGTACTACCTTTGGGTTCATCCGTAATGTTGGTCTGCTTGCGGGGGCGAATGAGCTTCCAATTAGGAACAGCGGGTGGTTTAGGTGGGGCCACCAGGGGACAGCCTCGAGTACTAGCAAGCAGTACTGGGTGACTGTAGAGCTGAGAAAGGCCGTACTGCCTCAGACTCTCAGATGAATCGGCCTGAATAACAAACCACCCAACACGATCATAGATTAGAGACTTAATAATGGATTAAACAGTCAGTACTAATCCAAACAGAGCTACATAATACCCAAGTGTGTTTTCACATTAATGAGCTTTAGGTAAATTTGTTTGGTGAAGGCGTAATATCAACAAGCTGAGTGGATATGAGTTTAAAGCTGCAGCGCACGTGTGACCCCATTTTTTCTGTTGCCAATTTAACAAGATGTAGGAAAGGCAGACTATTACAGCTATTTGATATTTAAAATGATAGTTCATCTAAAAATGAAAATTCTGTCCTCTCCCTCTTGTCAAACCTGTATGACTTTCTTTCTTCCGCAGAACACAAAAGAAGATATTTTGAAGAAAGTTGGTAACCGAAACAATGGCGGTACTCATTGACTTGCGTTGGTTTTGTGTCCCTACAATAGAAGTGAATGGGTACCGCTGTTGTTCGGTTGCAACTTTCTTTAGTTTTCTTTTGTGTTCTGCGGTAGAAAAAAAGTCATATAGGTTTGACATGACAAGAGGGTGAGTAAATGATGACCGAATTTTAATTCCTGGGTGAACAATTTTTTTTATACAACAACACTTGTGTCATAATGTTTTAATGACATATTGTGTTTTATTACACTGAAAATCATGAAAAGTACCATCTTGGTAAGCACTGAGGTCCTTTTCTCCGAAAGATGCAGGGGTTGGTAACTAGCACACACAACCATTTGAGGGCCAATGGCTAAAACAGAAAGACAGAAAAACATAATTTGAGAAAAAGACTAATATAAAAGAGAGATTTTTATTATTTTATCTACGTTGTCAACTTTCCATCTCTTTAAGATAATGAAATGAAGCGAGTGCAGCTGTCTTAGAAGAAAGAAAAAGACGAAAAGAGTGGATAGATCAAGGCCTGAGTTTCAAAGACAAAGGCGCTTACAGCGGAGAGGGCACCATAATCTGTCAAGCCTTATTTTCTTAATTCAAGCAGCACACAAACTCCCACTGTCGAGAAAGAAATGAGACACGCTGCGTTTGATCTTAATTTCCTCCGGCCATCTCTGATCTGTTATCAGGCCATCAGTGCCTCGACTGTTACAAGCTCAGTGCCAAAAGGAGAAGAAAGGGTGAGGAATAAAGAGACAGAAAAGGTCCATGAACAACATGAAAGAAAATGGCCTTCTTTACCTGGAATTAAAGTGATAGTTCGCCCAAAAATAAAAACATTTAGTCATCATTTACTCACCCTCTTGTCATTTCAAACCTGTATGAATTTCTCTCTTCCGCAGAACACAAAATGAGATATTTTGAAGAATGTTGTTAAATGGCACCCATTCACTCTCATTGGTTTCGTTTCCATACAATAGAAGTGAATGGACTTTGAAGCTTTCCTGTAGCTCAGTGGTTAGAGCATGGCGCTAGCAACCGCCAAGGCCATGGGTTCGATCCCAGGGATTGCACATACGTATATACAAATGTGTAGTATCATGCAATTTAAGTCGCTTAGGATAAAAGCGTCTGCAAATGCGTAAATGTAAATGAATGGGTGCCGGCGCTGTTCGGTTACCAACTTCCTTCAAAATATCTTCTTTTGTGTTTTGCGGAAGAAAGAAAGTCATACCAGTTTGAAATGACAAGGGGGTGGGTAAATGATGACAGAACTTTCATTTTTCACTTGGAATTTTTGTGATCACAATGGGGTAGAACGCACCCAATTATGTGATCATTGATTCGCTATTAGAGTCCTTAACTGGTAAAATTGTACAAAAGTAGGCAAACGCAATTGATTCTGTACCTCCTTTATATGTCAAATGATGGAAAGCATTTTGCATTATCCACAAATGTTTTCAAATGATGCTGATGTAGATATAAATGCAAACCAGCTGATGTTGGGTAAAGTGGACCAATGTGACTACTTGCTCCTCTTATTCAAAATAACACTGAATTGTAAAGGCTTGAGTACTATAAATAGAATGATCAGCGATTGCACGTTTCAATAAGATACCGCTTTAGGCACTAAAGATCTAGGCCATGGTGCTGTAGTGATATATGTCAAAGCATGTTATAATTTCCAACCCATTAATTAGCATCAAGTACCCAGAGGGAGTGAGAGGAAGACAGAAGAGATGGATTCATTATATGAATTAAAGGAGCCTATGGATAAGAGCAAATGAAGGAGGTTTACGAAAGAGAAACACAGAGAGAATGTGTTTGTACGGGGCAAAACGTTGTATTATCGGAATGTAATCTGAACCATTTGCTTGCAGAAGCCAATTATCCAAAACAGTTTAACTGAACAGCAAAGCATTACATTTAATAGACTCATCAAATCATCGGTCTCCATAGAACTGTCAAAAATCCCTGTTTACATGTACACTGACAATTACTCCTCTTTATCACAACACCACTGTGATATTTCAAAGCAGGCCGGTGTAAAACTGACGCATATTGTGTGTGCGCGTAAGTGTGCTTCTGTGCTCTTTGCTCTCCTTGCATATTTCAGGCATAAACGGCATTGTGACAGAATTGACAGAGCTCGCCCGAAGCTGTGCCAGATTATTCAATTCACTTCACACTACCTGTGGGAGAGACAAAAACACACACACATGAGCACTGCTGCTCTACTCTGGCACTGAAGTTCTTTAGTGTAAACACAAACGCACACATACACCACAATCACCATAAGAGGACTGAAAAATGGTTGTTTTATTTATTAATGCTCATGATACACATCTGGTAGTGAAGACTGTGGAAATGACTCCATAATACATGAACCCTGCAGAGGGTGGATTGAGACGGGTGAGGTGCTGCCTAAGGATGCCAGACTGGTACACACAGCATGCGTGACTTTACCCATAATACCCTGCTAAACAAAGCATCACAAGGGCACTGTGTGCTCAATGCCATACTGTATCAGCCAGGAACCATTCATGTGTTTGCAGAAAGCATACACAACATTGTTGTATAGCGATCAAATATTCATATCTCAACTGCATTTTTGGAGTAAATAATGTATGGAGGAGACAGGGAAAAGCACCACATACTGTACAAAAATATGCAAGGCTCAAAAATAACTGTTCATATTTGACGTGTACAATCCTTTTTTTTGTGTAGATTATTTATAAATTATACTTATTTTTCTGTCATTACAAAACAATGCTACCGTAGGCATACATGCAATGGCATTAGTAATAAAACAAAAAAACATCCAAACACATAAATGGAGGGGGGGAAGGATTACGAATTTACTTTCAGTTTAAAAGATAGATATATAAGGTATAAATTCTGTCATTGTACTTTACCCATACGACCTAAACGTAAATGTAAGGCTTTAGGGAGCAGTAAACCTTACAACTGCCGTGTTTCTTTGGATGGATTAACCACAATACAAATCTTCAGTCTTTACTTTACCTTTAAAGGGATAGTTCACCCAAAAATGAAAATTCTGTCATCATTTACTCACCTTCGAGTTGTTCCAAATCTGTAAAAATGTCTTTGTTCTGATGAACACAGAGAAAGATATTTGGAAGAATGCTTGTAACCAAACAGATCTCGACACCCATTGACTACCAGAGTAGGAAAAAATACAATGGTAGTCAAAAGTGGCCCCGAACTGTTTGCTGTCCTACAGTCTTCAAAATGTCTTCTTTTGTGTTCAACAGAACAAAAAAATGATAAAGTAATTTTTCCTACTACGGGAGTCAATGGGTGTCGAGATCTGTTTGGTTATAAGCATTATTCCAAATATCTTTCTCTGTGTTCATCAGAAAAAAAACATTTATACACATTTGGAACAACTCGAAGGTGAGTAAAAGATGACTGAATTTTCATTTTTGGGTGAACTATCCCTTTAAGATGCTTATCTTTTTCATTAGGCTCTATCTCAACTTGCAAAGACTGTGAACAAAGGGTCTCATAGGGTACAAGGCTATAATAAAAGCCTGAAACAATTTACACTTGCAGACTTAAATTACTTTGATTCCTAAACTTCTCAGACCACTTTAAATTGCCATTAGAATACTGTCACAAAAAGAGTCATGTTCACTGCAGGTATCTGTTCATATCGATTCTCTCATTTACTCGCTCTGTGAGTGTCTTTTAATCAGATGTATCACATTCTGCTAATGGATAATCAACTGCAGTGTGTGTGTGTGTACCTCTACTCTTAGGTTCTGTGGGAGATTCACTCTTGATCTCGTTTCCATCAGAATCCTTTGAAGTCGTGAGGTCAGCAGTCGTGGTCTTCTCCTCTGATCCGTCTTCCTCCAGCTGGAATTTTGCAATAGTTTCCTTCAAAAACTCCCAGATTTTTTCAGTATACCAGTACCTGCAGCAAGGAGTAATGGATAACATCATGAGTACATCATCTGTACTCATCCAGAGTGAGTAAAAGAACTCACAAAATCACTCTGGACCCCTCACACCCCGCACACTTTCTCTTTGAACTTCTGCCATCTGGTCGGTGCTACAGAGCACTGAGCACCAAAACAGCCAGACATAGGAAAAGTTTCTTCTCTCAGGCCATCTACCTCATGAACAGTTAAATCTTCTTCTGTGCAATACACAACTATATACTCATATTTATTATATATATGTTGTTGATATAATATTCAGCTATCCACATTCTCCTGCATAACTTGTATATAGCAGTATAATTTGTATATAACACATCTGTACATCCAATATACTGCCTATTGTCCTTTCTGTCAAATGTGTATTGTCTCTAACACATTTATTTTTTACGTTTTGTTACCTGTGCCTTGTTACTTTTTTAACATGTATGTGCACTGGAAGCTTCTGTCACTAAGACAAATTCCTTGTGCATCCAAGCACACTTGGCAATAAAGCTCTTTCTGATTCTGATAAAGGCATCGAGCAATATCTTGATCTACATCACTTAACTGGGAATTTATCGAATAATCTCAACTGATTAAAGTCAATTAAAACCTGAAATAACAAAGACCTTGAATCAATTTAATGGCCAGCAGTAGGATCAATGGATGAAACTAATAAGAGCGAACAAACATTTCCTGCACTTTACACCAATCAATAAACAGCAATTAGACGTAAGCCAAGGAATGCTCTATTTAGAAATGCATTTAAAACAAATTACGCAAACAACAAAGACACTAATTTCTTTTTTTTCTTGTATGAAAAACGAATCTTCACCCTTCCTCATAACTGTAAAAACTATATATGATGTTCTGGCAAGACCTTCCTTCAGCGTAAGCTGCAGAAGTGCGATATGACTCTCAAACCCTACAGGGCTACAACATGAAATAAATCACCTCAGGAGATCCAACAATCCCAAAAAAGTGATCAGGTTCTCTTTTACAGTTAGCTCTCACATCATTCTGCACTGTAAAAGTTATGCCAAAGTTGTACGCTTATCTTACAAAGTTTTAATTTCAAAAATATAAGCACACGCTCACTGAATGTGTTTACTGCTGAGGTCTCTGAGGAGGCATCCAAACATGAAAACTCATCCGAGCGTGAACTACAAGGCATCACTGCATGTTTCCCAAAACAGAGCAGATGGGAGGGTA